>NW_005055092.1:0-2489 GCF_000277835.1 Geospiza fortis
TGGACATGGTCCTGGACAACCAGCTCTCAGTGGCTCTGTGTGAGCAGGGGGTTTGGACAAGATGACTTCCAAAGGTCCCTTCCAACCTCAGCCATTCTGTGATTCAATAAATAGATAAATCATCCAATGAAGTGAACATCCATCCCAGCCTTATACTGAGAGCAGGTTTTGAATGGAATGCACGCCAGCACTGACCAAATTTTTATCAAACAGACAAAAGATTCTGCTAGATGGTCTGCCTTTGGAGGATATAGCAAGGGATGGAAATCAGCTGCATTCCTGTCCAGTCTTTTTACCTCATCTTTTTGTGCTTCCACTGGCTCTCTGATATGGCTTATAGACAGGAAGAGGAGAATGAGGCCAGCTTGTGATCCTGGTTGGCTTCAATTCACAGGGGCTCCTTTGTTTTGGAGGCCTTCAACCTCATTTGACTGACTTGGAATAGAGATTCCACAACCTGCAAGGTTGTAAAGTACGTATGTTTATTCCATACTGGGCGCATGGGGGATTCTCTCCACCACAAATGTGCGCACCTGCCATGATGTTTAGCCTGATCTTTATATATAAAGACATTACATATTAAAGATAATTGCAAAAGAGCCTATACATACTCACAACCTTTCCCCAAAAAGGAGGGTTTTATTATAATGAGTTCTGGGAAATCATTTCCATAGTCCCAGCCTTTGGCTCCTCCTGTTTGTGCCTGCATAGTGCCTTCTGGTGGTCATGGGCTGGGGGCTTAAGATGAGGTAAGGTCCTCTTCTTTGCGCTGAACTTTTCACCTCTGTTCCTCATGCGTGCTCCTTGGACCCTTGGCATTTCTTCAGACCACAAAGCCAGTTTTGGCTGGCTTAAGATGCTCCAGGAAGCTAGTCCTTACTCTTATCAGGGACCAGTCCTTGCTCTTATCAGGAACTGTCCATAGCAGACCTTTCTTTATCATGACAATATCAGTCATTTTGAAAAACAAGAAGAAAAACATGCTGCTGGCAAGAAAGGGGAGAGACTATCTTTGCAAGGGCCACCACAGTCACTTTTCAAATACCAGCAATACCATGCAACAGAACAATAAGCCTCTTGCTTTGGGGTAAGGAGCCAAGAGGCAGCAGAGTGCAGTGACATTTTCTCTGATCTCAACTACCCCAAAACACCAAGGCAACAGCAGCCAGAAATATTTGGGTGAATGCTAATGGTTGGGGTCTTGCTGGGAAGGCTGGAATCCTACCCCACTGACTGTATCAATCTCTGAAGAATGCTATAAACCTTCCCTGTGTTATTCTACATCTAAATACTACTGTCTACTTTTTAAGTGAAACATGTCAGAGGTAAACATGTATCAATCTGCAGTGTCTCTGATCTGTTAGAACCATTTAGGTTGGAAAAGACCTCCAAGGTCATCAAGTCCAACCTTTGGCCACCTTGGCAACTAAACCATGGTGACTTAGGCTTTTCCCCTGCAGTCCATGGAGGTGCATAGCAGAGCAGATATTCATCCTCCAGCCCATGGAGGACCCCACACTGGAGCAGGTAGATGTGCCCTGAAGGCAGCTGTGATCCTGTGAAGAGTCCACATAGGAGCAGGTTTTCTGGCAGGACCTGTTACCCTGTGGGGGATCCATGCTGCAGCAGGTGTTCCTGAAGGACTGTACCCAATAGAAAGGACTCATGCTGGAGCAGTTTGTGAAGAACTACAGCCTGTGGGAAGGACCCACACTGGAGAAGTTCATAGAATCATTAAGGTTAGAAAAGACTTCCAAGATCATAGAATCCAATAGTTAACCTAACAGTACCAAGCCCACCACTAAACTATGTTCCTACGGACCATGTCTATAGGTCTGTTATATACCTCAAGAAATAGTGACTCAACCACTTCCCTGGGCAGCCTGTTCCAATGCGTGACAACCCTTAAGGTGATGAAATTTTTCCTGATATCCAATATAAACCTCCCCTGGTGCAACTTGAGGCCATTTCCTTTTGTCCTATCAATTGTTACTTGGGAGAAAAGACCAAGCCCCACCTTGCTACAACCTCCTTTCAGGTAGTTATAGAGAGCAATAAGGTCTCTCCTACCTGCCTGTGCTCATCTCAACATGATGCCTGCCTCAAATCAGCATTAATTTCTACACATAACAGTTCAACTTAATTGTTTGCTGAAAGGTCAAGAATCTTGACTAATATCAGCAGTGTAGACAGACTGCCAACACCCTCCCTGCCCAACCAACCTCAGCAGCATAAGTAGGATGTAGCCTACATTATTAATATATGGTAATGTCGTGGGTTTACAGGAAGCAGGTTTTCTGGGAATGGAGTGGCCAGAGGCCAATAGGTGTTCAGATTTTAAATTGACACCAGGCTTGGCCACTGAGGGTGGATGCGCCTCTGAGAACACAGGGGTTAGAAGCAGAGCACTCCCTTGGGCTCTCTCTTTGATTTCCGGCCAGCAAAGAGGCAAGGCCTCCCCTGCCCGGCTTCGAGCTGGGCGGGGGAGG
>NW_005055092.1:2855-6589 GCF_000277835.1 Geospiza fortis
AAAGAAGAGGCCGGAAAGAGATGATGGAGTAGCTGGTTGCTGGACTCTTTTTGGTACAGCCATGGACAGAACCATGCTTCCTCGCGACACAGAGGCTGCATGCAGGGGGGAGGCGATGGCTCAGAACTGAGAGGGTTCAGTTTTGGAGACCCCCCGGCCCCAGGGGGTAGACAAGTATGGGGGGGACAAGAGGTCCCGAGATGAGAGAAAACTGTGCTTTTTTTTGGAACTGGTCAAAGCACCCTTAAAAGGATAACCCTTGAAGCAGCTCTGTTCCATGTCCAGTGGTGAGAGCACTGGGCATGCAAGGAAGAGGTCACCATGGCCCCAAGAAGGACTCCTCTCCTCTTGATGGACTGAAATTGAGTATTTACAGGGTGATGGATGGAGACTTGAAATTTGGAAGATGTATTGGAAATGTGGTGGGGGGAGGAGGAAATGCTTTTTTGGAGTTTTCATTTTCCAGGGGTGTGTGTGTGTGTGTGTATGTGTGTGGTTTTTTTTTCTTTTGTAGTTTAGTTAATAAACTTTTTTTCTAAGGTAGAGGCCTGCTTTGCTTATTTCCTGGTCACATCTCACAGCAAACACCAGGGAAGTATATTTTCATGGGGCACTGGCATTGTGCCAGTGTCAAACCATGACAGGTACAATTCTCTCAAACCACACTACCATTGGTGGAGCCAAGGGACATTGCGACTCTCATGCATTCAAAAGGCATTTGCATAATTGACTGTTGATGACCCAGACACCAAATGTCCCTGGCAATCCAATGGAGCCATGGCATTGTTTATGGGCTTGTGTTTGCTATCAGTGTGTCCTGGTTCTGGCCAGGCCAGGGTTAATTTTTGCAGCAGCCAGGAGGGATGGTTATTCTATATCACCTCACATCACTTGCGGTCAGGGGTAGCGTGGTCACAGTTCAAGTATTACCAATTTCCATGTGGTGAGATTTTTTTCCTGTGTGTAAATAATTATCTTTTCTTGTATACCCTTTAATATTGTTGTTACTGTTTGTTTCTTATTTCATTGCTGTTTTCAGTAAATTGTTCTTATCTCAACCCATGATCTTTACCTTTTGTGCCTCCAATTATCCTCTCCAACCTGTTCCAGGGGGAGGGAGGAGAGAGCGGAGTGTGGTTTGGAGTGTTGCAGTGGGGAATATTAAATTGAGGAACACCATTCCTAAACCACGACACAGTGATTGGTTGAGTCACTGCAGGGGCCACTGTCACTCATATTTGTTACTGCCTCATTAAGGCTTTGATTTATAAGGTGTTGTCAGACTCCATTACTGTTCGGACCACATGGATTCAGACAGTTAATACTGCATTTAATTAGAGACTTACCATGATTATTTGCTTTTGATCTTCTCAAATTCACTTGAATTTCAGTAACTTCAAATTTCAGTAACTTCAAAAACTCATCTTTTGACAATGACTTGGAACATTAAAAACTTGCAATACATTCTTTGCATCAATCTATTATACAGCCCTAGACGTTTAAACACATTCTAAGTGACAGAAAAAAACAACCACCTAAGATGTATTTTTCAAATAATGGATTACCAGTCACATAAGAGCTTTAAGTCAAAGTGTTCAAATAATTAAATTATTTCTGAACAACTTTAAATGGATGGGAAGATAAATTAAGTGGTTTTTTTCTTCAGTTCAAACTTAGCAACTTTTCTATTATGAACAATACAATAATGATGACAAATACAAAAAAGTAGTTCTTCCTAAGGTGTCACAACCCCAAAACCCTAACAACACCCAAACCAAACAAAAAACCCCCCAAACTTTAAGAATTCCAAATAACAAAACTAACTTTTGGAAGAAAAAGACTATTTGCTCACCTCTCAGCATATTTAAAAACAGGTGGAGAAACTGAAGAATTAAGGCATAGTCATTTTAGATCAACTTACACATTCAAATTTCATGTATAGCTCTAGAAATTCAGGGTTACATGTCTTGGTTTAGAGACAAGTTTAGGAGAAAAAGACTGGAAGGAGTGTTTCCTCTAAAAAAATGGGTTCCAACAATCACTTTCTGCCAATAAGAAATGAATACTAGCCTTGGGTGTTAACTAGCCAGGTGGTCTTTGCTAAATGCAGCTCCCAGTTTTTGAAAGTCCCCCCTCCCAGTGCCTTCAAGGTGGTTTTTAGCAGTCTGTTGCACCGTTCAACTTTCCCAGCAGCTGGTGCATGATAAGGAATATGGTACACCCATTCAATGCCATGTTCCCTAGCCCAGGTGTTTATAAAGCTATTCTTGAAATGAGCCCCCATTGTTGGACTCAATCCTTTCAGGGGTACCATGCCTCCAAAGGACCTGCTTTTCAAGGCCCAGGATGGTGTTATGGGCAGTAGCGTGAGGCACAGGGTAGGTTTCCAGCCATCCAGTGGTGGCTTCTACCATTGTGAGAACGTAGTGCTTGCCTTGGCGTGTCTGGGGCAGTGTGATGTAGTCAATCTACCAGGCCTCCCCATACTTTTGTTTGGACCACCACCCACCATACCACAGGAGTGTCACCCATTTGGCTTGCTTGATGGCAGTGCGCGTGTCACAGTCATGGATAACCTGAGAAATACTGTCCACGGTTAAATCCACCCCTCGGTCTCTTGCCCACTTATGGGTGGCATCTCTGCACTGATGGCCTGAGGCATTATGGGCCCATCGAGCTAGGAACAACTCCCCCTTATGTTGCCAATTCAAATCTATCTATGACACCTCTATTTTTGCAGCCTGATCCAACTGTTCATTGTTTCAGTGCTCCTCATTAGCCCAAATCTTGGGGACATAGACATCCACATGACTGACCTTCACAGGCAGCTTCTCTACCCGGGCAGCGATGTCTTGCCATTAGCAGCCCAGATCGGTTTTCCCCTACGCTGCCAGTTGGCCTTTTTCCACCTCTCTAGCCAGCCCCACAGAGCATTGGCTACCATCCACAAATCAGTGTAAAGGCAGAGCTTTGGTCACTTCTCTCGCTCAGCAATGTCCAGGTCCAGCTGAACAGCTTTGAGTTCAGCAAGTTGGCTTGATCCACTTTCTCCTTCAGTAGCTTCTGCAACCTGTCACATGGGGCTCCATACAGCTGCTTTCCACTTTCAGTTCATCCCTACAATGTGACAGGAACCATCAGTGAAAAGAGCATAGTGTGTTTCCTTCTCTGTTGGGGTGTAGTTGGCTTTGTCCCCTCTCTAACTTCGGCTCCAGAATCCCAGTGGTTGGCCTCAAGTCTCCCCAGGCACCTTCTGCCAAAGGCTCTAGGAAAGACCATTGTTCCCAGCTGCAGAGTAAAGCATGTTCTTCACCTCCGGTCCTGTCCTGACCAGGTGTCGTGGTTTGACACTGGCCCAATGCCAGGAACTAATGAAAATGGCTTGCTCACCCTCTCTTGCTATAGCTGGGCAGCGGAGAGGGAAAAAAGTTGACAAAGGCTTAATGAGTTAAGGACTGGGAGAAATATTTCAAGGGCAAAAGAGGCTCAAATTAAGTTTCAAAGTGACTTTATTACTAAGAGAATCAGAGGAGGATTATGAGAAGCAAAATAAGCCCTTAAGACACCATTTCCCCAGAGCCCATCCCTCCTTCCCACCAACAGCACGGGGAGACAGGGTGTCCTAGGATGACATTAGGATGCTTGTATCCCCATTTGTGTGTTCTGTTTATGCTGGATATTATGTTCTGTGCCTTCAAGACTGGCTCTGAAGAGTGAATGTTTTGTTTTGGTTT
>NW_005055092.1:6997-10080 GCF_000277835.1 Geospiza fortis
AATAAACAGGTTCTTTCCACTTCTCTCCGAGGAATCCTTCCCAAACCGGTTGGGGGGAGGGGTCGTGTGGGTTTGCTTTCTGGAGGGGCCCCCCTTTGGAGATTCTCTCCCAAATTCACCCTAAACCAGGACACAGGGCATGGGGGTTTTCATCAGTTCATCACCAAGATTTTCTTCCCATGCTCTGAGAGAGGAGTCCTTCCCCTGTGAGACTGTTGGGTCCTTCCCACGAGAGACAGTTCCCTGTGAACTTCTCCAGCTTGGGTCCAATCTCACAAGCAGCAGTCCTTCTGCACCTGCTGCAACGTGAGACCCTCCCATGGGCAGACAGTCCTCCCAAAACTGCTGCAACATGGGTCTCTTTTTTCACGGGGTGCAGTCCTCCAAGGACAGGCTGCTCCAGCTTGGAAGCAGGGGTCCCCTCTCTCCACCGGATCTTCCACTTGATCACAGCCTACTCCAGGCATCCACCCGCTCCAGCATGGGCACCTCCCCCCACAGGCTGCGGGTGGATCTCTGCATCCCCCGTGGACCTCCATGGGCTGCAGGGAGGCAACCTGCTTTACCATGGTCATCATCACAGCTTGCAGAGGAGTCCCAGATCCGGCGCCTGGAGCACCTCCTTCCCCTCCTTCTCCACTGACCTTGGTGTCGTCATGTTGTTTTCCCTCACATGTTCTCAACTCCTCCTCTTCTCTGAGTCAAAGCAAAAACCAGTGACTTCATTTTGATTTTCTTCTTAAATATGTCATCACAGAGGCATTACCAGCCTCCTTCATTGGCCCAGTTTTGGTGAGCAGCATGTCCATCTTCAGAGCCATCAAGGATTGGCTCTGCTGGACATGGTGGAAACTTCCAGCAGCTTCCCACAGGAGCCATCTTGTGTGGCACCCCTGCTGCCAAAACTAGGCCATGCAAAACCAATACACTGGGCCAAGGGCTAGCATATGAGCAATCTCCTGCTTGATCTGGGAGAAGGTTTGTTACTGTTCAGGGCCCCAATGGAAATTGTTCTTCTTGTGGGTTACCAGGTAAAGAGGGCTCACAATCTGGCTGTACTCGGGCATGTGCATCCTCCAGAAACCTATGGCACCTAGGAAAGCTTGCATTTCCTTTTTTTTGGTCAGTGGAGACATCACTGTGATCTTATTGATGACCTCTGTGGATATCTGACGCCGTCTGTCTTGCCACTTCACTCCCAGGAACTGGATCTCTCTGGCAGGTCCCTTGACTTTGCTCTTTTTGATGGCAAAGCCGGCTTCCAGGAGAATCTGGATGATTTTCTCTTCTTTCTCAAATACTTCCACTGCTGTTTTCTCCCACACAATGATGTCATGGATGTACTGTAGATGTTCCAGAGCCTCACCCTTTCCCAGTGCAGTCTGGATCAGTCCATGGCAGATGGTGGGACTGTGTTTCCATCCCCGGGGCAGTCGGTTCCAGGTGTACTGCACGCCCCTCCAGGTGAAGGCAAACAGGCCTGCACTTTGCTGCAAGAGGAATGGAGAAAAATGCATTGGCAATGTTAATAGTGGCATACCACTTTGCTGCCTTGGACTCCAGCTCATACTGGAGTTCCAGAATGTCCAGTACAGCAGTGTTCAGCGGTGGAGCCACTTCATTCAAGCCACGATAGTCCACTGTCAATCTCCATTCTCTGTCAGACTTGCACGCAGGCCAAATGGGGCTGTTGAAGGGTGAGTGGGCCTTGCTCACCACCCCTTGGCTCTCCAGCTGTGTTAGGTTAACACAATCTGACTTTTAGTGGGGGCAGAGGAAGTCACAGAGGCTGCTTCTGAGGAAGAAGCTCCTCAAAGCTTCTACTATGTAAAGCAGAGACAATTCCTAAAGGCTCTGACAATTGACACATTGGCTGGCCCAATTAAAAAAGTTAGCAACACCTCTGTGATGACATATTGAAGAAGGAAAAATGGCACACCATTCCTCTTTCTTCCTGCCCTCTGAGGGGTGGTGAGGGGTCCATTGGGCCCCTTCCCAGTGGGGCAGCCAGGCCTCTTCCTGGTTGGGCCGGGGCCCTTTCCTGCCTAGCTGCCAGGATCATGTCACCAACCATGCAGCCGAGACAATGCATCTGGGAGCAGTGCCACGCGGCTGCTGCTATTTTAACATGGCTCACAGTGAACTTAATTTGCTTAGTCACTTTTAGCCAGCCACGCTGCCGACAGAAGGGCAAAAGTGGTGGCAGCAGCTTTTCTCCTTTTTGGTGCTCCACATGATGAGAGGTGATGAGTGAAGCCAGAGGCCATAGCAACTCATGCAGTGCTGGCAGAGGCCACGTGACTAGCAGTGAGAGGCATGATGAAGAATTTCCCAATGTGGAGCCCAGATGGAATCAACTTTTCAGCACTGCAGAACTCTATAAGAACTTTTCAATTGATAGAACTTGAGAACAAACGAACCTACAGATACCAATTCTCTCCCAAATCAGAGAAAAGGAAAAGGTGAAGACACATGAGGAGAACAACATGGCTACACTAAGGTTGGTGCAAAAGAGGGAGGGGGAGGAGGAGATGCCCTGAGCATCAGAACTGAGATTCTTCTGCAAGCCGTGGTCAGGACTATAATACAACAAACTGTTCCCCTGTAATTCATGAAGTGCATGGGGTAGTGCAGAATTCAGCTGCAGCCTGTGAAAAAAATGCACTCACGCTGGAGCATGTGGATGCTGAGAAGCTGTGATCTGGTGAGAGGCTTGAACAGAAAGAGGAAGAACCCTTGCTTCCAGAGACAGAGGAAAAGGACCCTTGCTTTTATATTAGGACAGCTCATCCTTAAAAGACTGTACCCCATAAACCAAATGGCCCATGAAAAACAGTTGTGGGAAGACTGTTTTACCCGTGGGAGGGACTCACATTGCAGCAAGTTCGGACGGGACTGCTACTTGTGTATGAAAAATGCCAATCACTTGTTTTTAAAATTTTAAAAGTTTAATAGTAATAAAATGGTTATAAAAATAGTAATACAATTAGAGTAATAATAATTTGGACAATTTGAATTAGGACAATATGAGACAATAGATACAAAGAGTTACGGACGTCTGGGTACCTTTTTCTGGGCAGCAC
>NW_005055092.1:11043-12476 GCF_000277835.1 Geospiza fortis
CTGGCCTGGCTGAGACGGGAGCCAGGACCGGGGGCCGGGGCCGGGGCCCGCCACCTCCCCACCGACCTGAGAGTTCCTGGAGTTTTTCGTCTTTAACATGTGTGTTTTACAGAGGTGCGTCCAGCTTCTCAGTAGTTCTACAGACTATCAGTTACACAAAAAGCTTTGCATCACTTTCCTGAATTTCTTCCCATTCCAAACCAGGACACCCCTGTAAGTCACGATCTACAAGTTTTCTAAATATAAACCTTTGCTAAAGGTAAGCTTTTCCCCTGTGACCTGTCTTTTCACCTTTTTCCCCAGACACACACACATGCATATGAAAAACTGCACGACCATCACTCCCCTCCCATTCAACTGCTCAGGTGGAAGTTTCATTCAAGCCCAGCTGAATACCACCACACACTCTAAATTGAAGGAACAAAGTGCTACAGAAGACTGCAAGGAAAACAAAGACTTCATAGCAACACAAGGAAATGCACGGGGAAGATAACAGAGAGCAAGATACCACCCCATTCTCTACCTGATCCACCTCTGTGTCACCTCCTAGATCATGCACAAAAGGCATATGTTCCATTGCCCCTACCATCAGTTAAATAGCCAAACTAACAATAAACCACCCGCCAACATCCCCATCCCCTTCACATTTACCAACTTGCACCCAGACACACATCCACAATTCAGGCGCATGCACACACAGTGTTATAAACAAAATTCTGCCAATTCTTTTTTTGTAGAAAAAAAGTTACAAAACCAGGCAGACCAGTGTTGCTGCTGCAGTGCTACCTATTTGTTATGATAATCACAAGTCGTTAGAGTTAATGGTTCTTTTTGTATCAGTAAAGGCCCTGGCTAGGGCTAAGTTAATGGCTCTTCTCCCCAGACAGTGAGGGGAGAGGAGACGTGGGAGGGGGGGGCATCAGAAGATGCAAAATAACTTCAGGACCAGCATGCCGTGGGAAGTGTTGAGCTTACCAAAAAGACCCCAAAAACGACGAGCCAATGCAGAATTAAGAAATTAGAGTGATGCCTGGACGTGAGGAACAGAGTGCTGAGCATGCAGAGATGCTGAAAACCTTTGTGTTCCTCTCCCTGAGTAAAGAAATCATCTTAAATCAAGACCTGGAGCCGGGAAGCGGCAGGGGATGGAGATCGGGGTCAAGCCCAAAGGCTCCCACAAGGACTGGACCCCCAGCTCTGCCCCTAGTGGACAAAGCTGCGCACATCCTCCTCCTCTGAGTCACCCTGGGAGAGACGACGGAGACTGCAGACCCATCGGGCTTCCCAATCTTGAACTGATCACTTTTAATAAAGGCATTAAAAGGAGAAAAGTCTCCTGCCCTGTTTATTTCACACAGCACCACACACCAGCACCACCGCCGCCCTGCACAGCACAACCAGCTGCCTCTCACACCTACCACTAGCTGCCATCT
>NW_005055092.1:13103-20977 GCF_000277835.1 Geospiza fortis
ATAGGTATTGGAAGGTAAAAGTAAATATGATATACGTAATTTGTAGTACAAAAGACGACGCAGCCTTGGGCGGGCGGAGAGTGCCTAGAACTGTCTTGCTGAGCTGACCTCGGCAAGGCAGGAGAAAATTTTTTATAGATAAGATAAAATAAACAACCTTGAGACCGAGAAATGAAGAGCCCTGACTCCTTCTTCAAGCGCCGGGCTGGGAAAAGAGACTTTCGAACTTTTCTCGGGGTCATTCTGACCAGCTAGAGATCCCGACAAGGTGAAGTCCCAAAGGTCCTATGAGGGGTCTTTTTACCAAATTGAGGAGAGAAACTCCTGGGCTTTTTTCCTTTTTTAGGAGACAAAGGATAATTTGGTCACTCCGTCAACAGGGGGCACATTCCTACATCTGTCTCCAGTTTGTTCTAATCCCTCCATCCCCCACAGCTGCATCACCAGGACCCAGAAACAGTCATCGTACCCATGACCGACTCAGTGCAGGAGTCTACATGAATAAAAGAAAGTGTCAAAATCTATGGGGATACAAAAACATTAGCCAATCACAGAACCTCATCCACTGCCCTATGGTGCTCTAAAACACATGATCAATCAATCAGTAATGTTACCAGTTATTACTGATACACCCTGGGGAGTGTGTTACCTGCACCTTCTTATCTTCCTCTTTGTTTGCAGGAAGAAAGTTCATGAATATCTCTTCAGTTCAGTTATTAGCTGCACTCTATTACATTGGAGGTCCTTGGGCAAGGCAACAACTTTTAATGTAGGTGCAGGGAACTTTGGGTGGGCTGAGTCTCCGGAGCCCAAGGAAGCATGTCAACAGCCAGAGAAGGTCAGGCCTGCACAGAACATGAGACCTTCCTTGGTAATCAGCAGTGCTGCTTAAACCTGCCCTTCCTACAGTTGTTACCAAAAATTGGTAAAAATAAAGACTCTTTAACGCCAGTGCAGCATTAAGAAGCAGGCATTCTTTAGTCAGCTGTATGCATGGGGGGATATTGTCGCTGTTGAATAAGAAATGACACAGACTCACCAGAGGGCTGGTTTGCACAGTGCAGTGCGTTTTTACTTCGGATCCTCTTTTATACATTGTTCTGATACAGATAGACCTGATGGGTCAATTAATCAATGCATTTCTCTTGACTGGTTAATTAATAAAATGCCTTTCTTATAAACAATCTTTGAGAAAAACAAGAAAACAGAGAGTAGGAAAACAACACCTGCAGGTTGTTTATAATAATAAGCTATCATTGTTTAACTTCAACTCCCTAAAGTCTCACATGCCGATTCTGGGAAAACTTGTCTAGTTTTCTCGCTCTCTGACCAGGCTGTCACATCCACAGGTTATCCCCTCCAAAATATAATGCATACTGAGTACAGAAAAAGCTCCTGTTTATATACTGTATTTTACATACATATTCATTAATTTTCCCAGAATAAACATATATATGTGTGGAGGCCCTGGAGGGGCTTCTCCTAAGTTACACCCCATTGGCTCCTTCCCCTATTCCTATGCCTGAACATAGGTGTTCCTGAGGCTCTTCCTCCCTTTTCCCTGATTGGGTCTCACCTTGATACTACCTGGAGACCAAGGTCAGCCGGGAGGCCCCTGGGGGAGAGAGCTGGACCTTGGGGGGGAGTGTGGGTCGGAGAGGAAACATCTATGGATATTATGCAAAAGCCTGTTTTGCTTCTTTACCCTGGACTTTACTAGCAGCAATTCAAGCTGCAACAAATGGCGCCCTGAACGTGGGGCCTCTGGACTAGTCTGAGACCTCTTCTCCTGGAAAACATCTGCGCTAGACCACCCCAAGAATTTTCTTACCCCAGTGTGGTGAGTTTGAAATTTTAGTTCCTTCCTCCTTGTACTCTTGGGTATTGGGAAGAGACTGGGCTAAGTTGGAGACAACACTCACCCACACACAAGTTTACCTCTACCTTAAAGACTCTTTTCTTCAAGAAAATTTTTGCTTTTCAGAGGAGGAGTTGAAGTATTTTGTACAGTTGTTATTTAAGTATTTTTCTTATATTTCGCGGAACTTAGTCTTAAGCGATGAATTCTTAGAAGTGCTTTGCAAAAGGTCAAGAGCTAACACAGAATTGCGTTCTCCTTCCCTTTTCCCTGATTGGGCCTCACCTTGATACTGCCTGGAGACCAAGGTCAGCCAGGAGGCCCCTGGGGGAGAGAGCTGGACCTTGGGGGGGAGTGTGGGTTGGAGAGGAAACATCTCACCGCGTGGCTGAATTAAACATCTATGGATATTATGCAAAAGCCTTTTTTGCTTCTTTACCCTGGACTTTACTAGCAGCAATTCAAGCTACAACATATATGATAATCATTTCCCCAAATTCATTAACATATTTTCCCTCCCCTTTACACATGCATTCTTCTGTCCTGGGAGGTCTCTTTGCTGGTCCCTAGTGGTTGGTGACCTCAAAGTCACACCTGACCGCTTAGTGAACTGGTAAAAGTTGGCACAACTGGGCTGGTTGCTTTCCAGTTCTTCTTCCTACACAATAAGTGATGTGCTGTTCCATAGGCCAGTAGTTTTTCAAGATAAAGCATTGTATTTAACCCACCAGGCGCAAACAATTTTTCACCTGGCAACATTCCCCCCCTTTGAGGCTTGTGAAGATTGTCTTTCAAACCTTCATAAGCCTCACTTTTCTTTTTTACTAACATCATAGAAGTTCCTCGTGTTGCATTATCAATCATGGTTTTTATGCATCTTAAAGCAAGGATCATAATCACAATTATTACTATGATCACAATTATACTTTGCAGAAATAAGGCCATCCAACCAGTCAGAGAAAATCCAAGTCCTTTAAATATTCTATTCAACCATTTACTTTCTAATCATGCTCTTAATTCTTTGCTAGATGCAGCAACCAATTTTATCCTCTCCATCTGATCATCCAATTTAGCAGTCACATTTGGGATGTGCTCACAACAAGTATTGTTTAAATTTGAGTGACCACATACTCCATGTTCATGTAACAGCAATAGGTCTAAAGCCAATCTGTTTTGTAAAGCCATTTTAGTCATAGCTTGCAACTGTTAATTTATTTCAGTAAACCCCAATTGCATTGCATTTGCTAAAGTTTCCATTGTGTATGGCCAGTCGGTTCCCAAAGGTAGATATTTGAGGAGTAAAAAGGATTCTAAAATCCATCCCACTATAGTTCCCATACTGGGGTATTTCCAAGTTTCATCATGTTTAACTTTTCCCCATAGTTGGGTTCCTAGTGGTGACTCCTTCCACAAGGGACATAACTTTATGTCATGGTTTGACACTGGCACAATGCCAGTGCCCCCATGAAAATATATTCTCCCTGGTGGCTGATGTAAGATGTGATCAGAAATAGAGCAAAGCGGGCTCCAGTTTAGGAATAAAGGAAAAAAATTTATTAACTTACAATATGTAAAAAGGAACACACAAAAAATACAAAATTAAAACCTTCCAAAACCTTCCTCCTCCCCCCACCCAGTTTTCCACCCAAGCACAGTGAGACAAAACTTTAGATTGTCAGTCAAGTTACCACCCCTCAGATAATCAACTCTCAGTTCATGACCAACCCTCAGATAATCAACTTTCAGTACATCAAGGAGAGAGGAGTCCCTCTTGTACCATAGGCTTCCCCAGGAAACACAGTTGAAACCTCTTGTGTTTCCATGTCACACATGGCACCACCCGGAGAACATTTGCTCTCGTGACCTCTTTTTTCCATGTCCAGTGCTCTCACCACTGCACATGGACCAGAATTGCTTCTAGGGTTTCCCTTTTAAGGATGCTTTGCCCAGTTCCAAAAAAGCAACAGTCTCTCACTTTCAGGACACCAGTCCCCCCCAAATTCACCCTCTGGGGCTGAGGGGTCTTGAGAACAGAGATCTTCCTCTTCACTGAAGATCGAGGCCACCCTCCTCACACGTTGTCTCTGTTCACGCCACTCCTTGTCATGGGCAGCTGGATCCCACTCCTGCAATTCCAGCCCCAATAAATGCAGCTGGCTGTCTCATGGAAGCTTCACCCACCCTCCTCTGTCATCTGCTCTCTTCAGCCCCATTGAGGGCAAAGCTGAGCTTCCCCCAACTCAGTGTGGAGCGTGCAAGGAATGGTGATGATGCAGAGGAACTGCTCAGAGAGGAGAAGGTTTTTCCAGGAGAACACGTGTTCCTTTTGAGACACTTCTGGGTTCAATTTTATTACCACAAGACACTTAATTACAGGGTGTTCTCCTGTGCTTTTCTGGCACTGATGGGATCAGTTTTAGGCAGCAGTGCATCCTTACAGCACCTGTAGAATCAGGGTGGTGAAGGCTGCAGAGACAGGTATGTCACATAATGCTTTTGATTTCATTATTAATGCTGTTTTCTGTGCAGCTTTGCACTGCTAGTATAACTAGACTAATAATCAGTCTTTTGATCCAACTGCTAATACTGTAATTAAGCCAAAAATAAGAGGGTTTTTTTCCTGCAGACAGAGTGTATCCTGTTAACAAGATTTTGAGGGTCAGGAAATGAAGGGGCACTGAACCCTCTCCCACCCAGCCTGCAGCTGCGGAACCAAGAGAGAGTTTAACCCCCTGTGTTCTCGGAGGTGTATCCATGTCTCCAGTGGCCACACCAGGTGCCAATATTCAAATCTAAGCACTGATTGGTTTGACCCCAACCTCCCAAAAAACTCACTTCCTTATCAACCTAGGACACTTTAATATTCCCAGTGTCCCTTGTACTCTTGATTCTCTTAAGGGCAAATGTGTGGTCCAGATTCTTTCTGGGAAGCCATGTCTTTTCAAGACCTAAGATGGTGTTCTGGATACTGGTGTGAGGCACAGACATCCAGTGATTGCTTCCACCACTGTAAAGATTTAGTGCTTGCCTTGGTGGCTTTGTGAGAGTGATGTAATCGATCTGCCAGGCCTCCCCATATTTGTACTTTTACCACTGTCCAATATACCACAGAGGCTTTACTCGTTTGGCCTGCTTGATTGCAGTACATGTTTCACAGTTATGGATGTACATACTTTCCAACCAGGAGATACAGTGTGGATCAGAACCTGGAATTTTGGACCAATCCAGGAGGCCATAACAAGTCCTCCTAGTAACCTACACTGCACTCAAGGTAGAAGGAAAGAAGGAATTAAGCACTGAGTTCATCACACACAGGCAAAACCAGCAATCATATATTGTGAAGTGGTGGAAAATCTTTTACGCATGAAAATATGAAGGAAACAAGAGTAACTAACACTGGGAAGTTTTCTATTTAATTTCTCGTGGGGAGGATTTGTATTAATTTTTTTTTTTTGCTTAGAGTTTCTGTAACAGCTTGCTTATCAATACCAACCTCAGCAGAAAATCCAGTTCCATGGTGTCTTGGTTTGGAAAGACAGGCACCTGCTAAGGAAGGCAGGAGCCTCCCCTGAAATGGAGAATGTAAACACCCCCCCTCCAAATTGCTATAAATTTTAAATTAAGGGACTCTCAGGCAAAAAATATGGGAGCAGGAAATAACAGTTCTTTAATAGGGAAGAAAATAAAAGGATAAAATAAACAATGCAGTAAACTAAAACAACACTGACAGAGTCAGAACACAACCTGACACCGTGTTGGTCAGGGTGTTGGTAGCAGTCCAATTGGAAATGTGGCTGCAGTCCTCCTGGAGTGTCGGGTGTGGTTCTTTTGGAGCAGGGATCCTGTAAAAAAGGGTGTAGTCTTCCTCTGAAGATCCAGTGGAAGAAGAGGCAGCTGCTGTTCCTCTGGGAAATCCAGTGGAGAAGCTGTGCTGGTATTCCAGAATCTCAAGATTATATCTGGGTAGAATGCTTGGCTCGTCCCTCTGGGCGGGGGCACTCACAATGGGATGCTATAGTTCTTATCAGTCATGCAGTGACATTCAATAGCCTATTATCAGCAGATGTTGTCCCCCCCTCCCCCCCCGAGGGAGGAGTGGTTGTGGAAGAGATAAGGGAAACTGCCCACTTAACAGAAGACAACTGCCATACAGTTGGCAAACAGAATACATCTTGCCTTGCAATCTGGAACACATGGGGAGTCTTAGTTCACAATTTGAGAAAAATATGGGAACACATAGGGAAGGAAACAGTACCCATGCCAATTGGACAGGGATAGTAGAGGAATATTCCTTATGATGGACACATAAGAAAAATACTGTTGAGAATTGCAATATTTCAAAACCAGATCTTGAAATAACTTCAGAAAATATCAATCAACTGACAGATTGCACTAATACTCCTTGAGGATGCCAAATACCAGAAATATGGAATAGCCCTCTAATGGGACAATGGGAATAAATCCAGAGAGTTCAGTGATGTCTAGATTGGGAAGGGAGTCCAGGCCTGACCTTCTCTGGCTGTTGACATGCTTCCTTGGGCTCTGGAGACTCAGCCCACCCAAAGTTCCCTGCACCTACATTAAAAGTTGTTGCCTTGCTCAAGGACCTTCAATGTAATAGAGTGCAGCTAATAACTCTGCCTCGTACAACTGGCGCCCGAACAATGAGAGATAAGATTACAGTGAGGAAAACTGTGGCCAACAACGAAGCCCATGGACCCAGAACACCAGTATACCAGATTGCAATGAAGAGATGGACTGCAACTCAGCAAGGCGGACCCTTACAACCCTCAGACTGTAAGCAGAAAGCAGAGCTCAGACCCTGCTACATCAACAGGGGACTTTCTTTGTGAACCACAACCTGACTGAGAGCAAAATGCCTTTAAGGTTAGGTCAGTGGTGTTTGCTGGATGAAGAACTACGTGACTGTGAATATCCTGGAACTGGGGAGGAGTCCCAGTAGCGTCGGTGCAGCCTTAAGATATAGCAGCACATTCTCCACATTGGAGCAACTTTTATTAAGAAATAAAGAGCACTGTAACTCTTTCCTAAATGAGAGAGGCCTTGATGTTAAAAACTCCTGTGTGCAGCTGCATCAGGGAGTCCTAGAAAAGATACTGATAAGGAACCCGGGAATGGATCCCGGGCACAGATCCAGGGAATGGATCCACAGGATGGATCCAGTGAACGGATCAATCCTCAATTTAGTGCATGATATTATGGGCATTAATGAAGCCCCCCCAGAGCTCCCCCTGGGAGCAAGAGGCTCCCCCCAGAGCAGGCTGCTCCCCCCCCCCTGCCGCTCTACAGGCTGCTCTGCAGAGTGCCTCCCATGCAAGTGGCTTCTCGGCTGCCAGTTCCCCTCACAACAGCTCCCTAGTTATAAGGGAACTTATAACTAAGCTTATGAGACAATAGTTTGCTATGTAATCAAGTGTATTAAGAACAGATAATCCTCTGCTATGTAACAACAGGATTTTGCCTATAGTTTAAGACTGATAAAGCAGGAACTAGTGCTCTAAAAGCTGGTAAAAACTGGATCTTTAGTTTGGACTGTGGCCAGAGGCCTTGAAGGACAACCAGACACCAAGAGAGCCTGCACAAGGACAAGGTTCATCCAGAGGACACCATGGGGATGACTACTTACTTCATCCAGCGACCCCTGCCCGAGACCATCAGAAGACAGTGCGCAAGTGCAGAACGATGAAAGGCTGATTAATATATGAAGCGAGAGTAGGCAAGGATAGGTCATGAATATGTATAGGCAATGTTGAAACTTTCGTAAGTATGTATTGTAGCAGGCACAGGGCCTGCAAGGCCTCCCTGGCGGTCAGTTGTCTAAGATAAGAAATGCCAAGTTATGATGACTGGACCAAAGAAGCCCCTCTTCCACCTTCGGACCCTCGTTATCTCTCTGTAGGATGATAGGTCATTTTTGCCTCAACCCTTACTATTGGACTGTTTCCCAAAACCCCCATACCCTATATAAACACACACTTCTGCCCACTTCTGCAGC
>NW_005055092.1:21137-23656 GCF_000277835.1 Geospiza fortis
CCCCGCCATGTGTGTCCAGCGCTGAATAAACATACCTACTTCCGTTAATGCTGATGCTACGGCACATCACTGTCAGAATGCCAAGAGGATGCATTGAAACATGGAGATCTTAGGTGTCACAGACACATTTTATGAAAAATCCTTTCATTAGGATTTTTTCTTATGAGAAGCTGAGAGGCCTCAGGAACAAAACGTAAACAATGGTAATCTGCTTCTGTGGAATACAACAGGTGCATCTTTGATTGGTCTCATGTGGTTGTTTCTAATTAATGGCCAATCACAGTCCAGCTGTCTCAGACTGTCTGGTCAGTCACAAGATTTTATTATCATTCCATCCTTTCCTTTCCTTTCCTTTCCTTTCCTTTCCTTTCCTTTCCTTTCCTTTCCTTTCCTTTCCTTTCCTTTCCTTTCCTTTCCTTTCCTTTCCTTTCCTTTCCTTTCCTTTCCTTTCCTTTCCTTTCCTTTCCTTTCCTTTCCTTTCCTTTCCTTTCCTTTCCTTTCCTTTCCTTTCCTTTCCTTTCCTTTCCTTTCCTTTCCTTTCCTTTCCTTTCCTTTCCTTTCCTTTCCTTTCCTTTCCTTTCCTTTCCTGCCTTCTGATGAAATCCTTTCTTCTATTCTTTTAGTAGAGTTTTAATACACCATTTTCTTTTAATATAATATATATCATAAAATAATAAATCAGCCTTCTGAAACATGGAGTCAGATTCTCGTCTTTTCCCATGTCAGGACTGCCTGCAAACTTCCACACTTAGGCCGTTCTATTATCAGAGAATTGCGGAGATTGATATGGGAGAGTTTGTCGTTCAGTTAACAGGTGACGCTGTGTACTCAAACCCCAGAATGCAGAGGGGTATCCTAGTGATATTTGTGACATCATTACTGGAACTCTGTCAAAACTAACCTTGTATTTTCAATGAGCTGTGGATTTTGCCAGGACTGTTTATTAGAGAGATTCAAGGCTGTCTGTGCGAATGTAGTATCTTCCCGCATACCAGTAGCATAGCAAGGTCTAAATCCTTCAACAGAAATGCTGATATATTGCATGATTGGTAGAACTTGCTATGTGGGATGTATACTCCCTTTTCAGGAATTTTGATTTAAAATTCTGATTACACTGAATTAATACTGATTCTTTGCTCAGTTATAATGATGTTAGCTGCTACCACAAAAATTAGAAACTCGTGTACTGGGAAAAGTATTTGCAAGTCAGTACCCTCAGAGCACAATTTATCCCTATGTGGATAATGTTTTAGTTTGTGGACAGAAAGATTCATATTTGTAAGATACAGTGCCCCGTTAGAAAATTTGGGACATCCCTCCTTGGAAATACTTTGGGTGGATATTAACGGAACATCAATTAACTTTCAAGCCCTATTTCAAAACATTGCATGATTTACCTGTATGGAGCAATTAACTAGGGGAGGCCTATGCCACTCATAAATCAGGCATTCCTTTGCTCACTTGAAGGCAAACCCTGAGCTTTATCTGCAGCAGCTATTTGTGAATTAGATAGAATTAGCTCATGAATCTCCATTGCAAAAGCAGACAGAATTGTGCCAGTGTTACCAGTTTGTTTGCTTTTTATCCCACAGCTTTAATAAGGTAATTTTATTGTGAATCTTTCTCCATGAAGAAACATGTGACAGCATTTCAAATAGGTACAGCTATTTAGTGATTTAATTTTATTGTGAATCTTTCTCCATGAAGAAACATGTGACAGCATTTCAAATAGGTACAGCTATGTAGTGATTAAAGTGTAGTTATTCTTCCTTGCCACATATAAATTGAAATTGGACTTGATATCAAAACAGTGTAAGTACATTGATGGACCACAAGTGCAGTAAACAGTAGCTCACTCCATAAGAATAATCGGAAATCATGACTTTGTAGCTGTTTATATACAAGTGTCAGTCTTACACACCCACTGATCTAAACAAGTTACATGTGCAAAACTCATGGCAGTATTATAGAACTAGGTCCTTGATGTTTTAGCATTAAATATTTATATCCCATTACTTTTAATAGTCCATGCTCAAATCTATTGTATAGGCATGTAGGGAGAGTTGCAGCTGGGGCCAATTAAGAACCACACCTGTAAGTAATTAAGAACAAGGGGCATAAAAGGGTGGAGTCAGAGTAAGAGTCAGAAGACTGCAAGAATTAGGAGAAGATGGTGAGTTCCCCTGGAGGGGATGGAGAAGAGGATAGACCCCCAGGAGAGGGTTGATGAATCACAACGAGAGGATGGACTCTGAAGCCTATGGACATGCCAGGACTCTGTAGCAGTTTAACAGCAATATCCTTCATTGGATTGCTGCTGGATTAGCTGCAGATGGTTCTGGCTGCGTGCTTCAGGAAAAGCCTCTGGAGGGGATGGACTCTGTTAATGTAACTGTTATAATGTATAAGTTGTAATGCATAACTATTGTTGTAATGTAATAGATAAGACAACAAGTGGTGACCCTGACGTGATTGTAGCGGGCAGTAAAGAGAAAAGAAACAGGGGAAAAAAGAGAAGA
>NW_005055093.1:0-6217 GCF_000277835.1 Geospiza fortis
ATCACTGTGAATGAAACTCAATTTAACCTGTGCATTTGTAACTTTGCTAAAATTGAAGGATGTGACTTCTATCGGGCACCTGTTGTATTGTACCAACATACAAAGGCAAATTTGACTAAATATCACCCGTACTTATAGGAATGAACTTAACTTTAGTTGCCCAATTGTTGAAACATAATGAACTAAAGAAAATTCTTAGGGAAATTAAAGATGAAGGAAAGAGAACTTTGATTACAATACACCATGACACAGAGACTATACAGAGAGTGTTTAAAAGATTAGAGGAAGGCCCATCCCATCACTGGTGGGAAGTACTTTTTGGGTGGTCACCAACAGCAACCAGCTTGCTCAATACCTTGGTTCATCCAATTATTTTGCTTATTTTAGTTGGTATAAGTTTGATTTTGTCTATTATAATACTTGTTTGTAATTGGAGACTGTTGCAGAGAGCAGCAGCTTTAACTTCAATATCAAGAGCATATGGTACAGTTTTAAGAAACACCTACCTCACAGGTTGGTTAGATGAAGAAGAATCTATATTTTAGTAAAAGAATTTACTAACCTTGAAGAAGGAGTGGGGAATGAATCATGATTTTAAAGAGTTAAGACTTTAGCTGAGGGATAGAAACAATTTATGTAAGTTAGGTAGGTAGACAATAGGCTAATGACTGTTAGATGCTTATGCTAAAACTGATTGTTCCATTATGAGTTTGCTTATAGAAAGGAGTGGAGTAAGTGAACCATTATAAGAACATGTTGAAACCAGTGGAAAAATGGTTAGTACCTGGGCTTTATGTCAATCAATTACATAGCAGGGGGCCTTGGATTGCACCAGAGTGTCACAGAGACCTGATGAAGACTCTCTTGACTTCATCCTTCAAGACCACTGACCCAATTTTAGAACACCGACCCAATTCAAGACAAGAATTGCACACATGTGAAGGACTAATAACCTCATTTTAATACAGAGTGGGGGTAGGAGATGCTGGGGTTATGCATATGTATTGTATGTAAGATCTTGGGAAACAGAGGGCAAAGTACCTTGTACAGAGTGGTCATGCCTTTCGGGGACAATCCCCGTGCAGCCCGCTAACGTAATAAACATACCACTTTCTAACTTTGATTAGTTAGAGAGTCTTTGTCTGTGATCTTCAGTTTTAATGACCCACTATTGAAGATCCATCAAGAAGCGCCTTTACCCCATTTGGCCAAGGGGTATTCTGTAAATCTTCCCTATTTCGAGTTCCTTTGTCACAACCCTGTTTAACATCCACAGACAATTCCAATTGTTTTTCTGAGTCTGACTATAGTTTTGCTGTCTTTCTCATGTCCATACCACAACATTGGGGCTGTGTTTGTGACAAGGTCTCTGGTGTCGAGATGACCCTGAGGTGTTAGAAAGTCTTTTTTTCCCAGCCCCGAGACCGACGAAGAAGACAGGATTCCTCAGCTCTTGTTCTCAAGGTTGTTTATTTTCTCTTATCTAATACATTGTCTTTCTGACCCACTGAGGTCTGTCTGGCAGGTCAGGTTGAGGCACACTGACCACCTTGGGGCAGTGTTATCTTTTTACACTAAAAACTACGTGTACATTATTTACAATAATTTTCCAATACCTATCACCTAGAGACAGTTTGTCTCTAAACCAATCCAAAAGTGCCATCATCACAGCAGAAGATGGAGGCTAAGAAGAAGAAGGAAAAAGGATAAGGCACGCCCAAATTCCTCCATCTTGGGACCCTGAGCCCTCATTCTAAAAACTTCAAAAATCTATTTTTCACCCTGTGATAAATTCACTATCATTCTACTTAAACTTTTGTGGCTTGTAATTCTTCATATAAGGTTGGTAATTGGTTTTTCCAAGGGCTAAATCAAAGGCACAGGGGTCTTGGGCTCTGTGCCAAGGTCTCTGAGCCCCCTGGACAGGGGCTCGAGTCCTCCAGGACAGCCGGAGGAATTTCCTGGGTTCCGACACCACAGCATCTCTCCACCCCTTCGCGCTGTTGGTTCTCCTCTTCTTCCAGGCACAGTAACTAGCTGTGACCTTTGCTCTCATTGTGCAAAGATAGATAGTTTGGATATCCTCAGGTGCATTTCTTTGCAGCTGCACTTCTTGTTGTCTGATCTCATTGTATTTTCATGGCATCAATAGAGGATGAAGGAATGAGAAAGATTTCCTGAGAGGGGAGTTTGGAACTGGACATGCACTGCACTTCTTTTCCAGGTAGTAGGAATGACAGGCTTGTTGTGGATCTTCAGAGACTCCTTGACCTTGAGAAGGATGTTGGAAGTATGGAAAGCTGCTTCTGAAGTGAAGGGCACTGCATCCTTTTGAATGCAGGAACACCTTTGAATTAGACGGCATAACTGAGGAAGCTGTGTCTTGGTGGGCTGGGGAAGGACTCTAGGAGGAGGGAATAGTGTTAGATCTGGCTGATTAGACTCTGACTTCCTCCTGTCTTTGTCCTGGCTCTGAAGTTCTCTCTCTCCATTCCGCTTTCCTCCTCTGACTCTGTTCCCAGCCCCTCACCAATAGACAGCAGGTCTCAGTGCTGGGAAAAGAGCTGGAGTCACAACTGCAATGTTTCTGAGGTCAACTGATGCCAATTGAAATGCTGTAAATTATTTGATTAAATAGATTTCAATGAGCAAATAAGAAGCCTTTATTTAATCAATTTCATCCTCTTTTGAGCTGGTAACCAGTACACACTGAACAAATATTGTCAACGTTACCTTTTAAACCTATTTTTGCTATCCAAAAGAGTGTACTGTGGCTGTGCATGTTTGATCAGCCCTGCTAGGTTCATGTTTTAGAGCATTCACTTTTTGTAGTTTTTCATGACAAGAATATAATGAGATAAATATAATTTTTTTTTCATTCCACAATTCATTCCTGTACAGCTTAATGGAATCTTTTTTTTTTATGAGTCATACTAGCATTTGTTGATGTGGGAGAGGACAGTGGGAACAGAAGAAAAAATCCCAGGTTTTCCTTAGACACACTTATTTGTAATGGACAAAACGGGACATCACAGAGGTCCAGTATGGCTTTTTTTTTTTACCCCCATCTACTGTGCCTATGGATTTGCTACCCATAGCCGTGTATCTTAGTGGCGACTACAGAGGCCAACTCTGTCTTGCCCTCTAGTCCCTGTTATATTAAAAGACAATTGAGGAATGATAGAGGTCTGGTATGGCCTTCTTGCCCCCACCTTACCATGGCTATGGGGTTGCTACTACAGGGTTGCTACCCGCAGCAGGGCTATAATCTTCTTGGTGGCGAACACAGGGGCCAACCCAGTCTTGCCCTCTATTTCTTGTCTTACTCCGCTTGTTGGTTCCTAAGGAAACCACCCTAATACCTCTTACGGTTCCCTATGTACTTCCCCTCAACAGATGCTTGTAATTCCCATCTATTAAAACAGGACAATTACATCAATAACCGATACAGTTCAAACTCTCTGCCCAAAACAGTCCTTGAGATGGCTGGTGGAAGCTCGACTCTACTTTTCGGATGTCTTTGAGCTTCTTTGGGTATCTCTTACCTGGTCTTGATGTTATATTCTATTCTTTGGGTTCTTTCACCAGACTGTTAATTCTGTCGACATGAGTCCACTCTCGCTCTGCGGTTCGCACAGCCGATTCAGTGGTTAGCAGTACCTACAAGGGACCTCCCCACTGAGGGGTTAAACTGAAGACAATGCGTATAGCACGGCCTCGTATGTTTCATTATTTGAAAGGATGTCTTGGTTTGAAGACAGGTGTCTGCTAAGGAAGGCAGGAGCCTCTCTTGAAATGGAAAATGCAAACCTCTTCCTTCTGAATTACAGTTTTGAAATAAAGGGGCTGTCAGGCAAAGATATGGGAGTAGGAATAACAGTTCTTTATTAGGAAAAAGATAAAAATAAAAATGCAGTAATACAAAAAAATACTGACAGTCAGAATACGACCTGACACCCTGTTGGTCAGGGTGTTGATAGAAGTTTGATTAAATGGTGGCTGCAGTCCTCCTGGAGTGACAGATGTAGTTCTGTTGAAACAATGAGCCTGTAGGAAGGATATAGTTTTCCTTTGAAGGTCCAGTGGTGGTGTAGATGGGCCTGGTCGTCTTCTGGGAATCCAGTGGAAAAAAGGCTGATCCTCTGTGAATCCAGTGGGAAAAGGCTGCTAGTGGTGTTCCAAATTTCAGATTATATCCAGGTAGGAATGCTTCACTCCTCCCCTTAGGCAGAGCATCTCACAGTGGGAGGATGTAATTTTATCAGTCATGTAGTGACACTCAATGGCCCATTAGCAGAAGATATGTCCTGGGAGGGAGAATTGGTTGTGGGAGAGATAAAGAAAACTGCCGCACCTGGTTTTAACAGGTGGTCCAATTAGCAGCAAATAACTCCCGCACCTCTAACAGATGGCAATAGAATACACATCCCGGTCACATCTTGCATTTATAACCTAAGACATTGTCCACCCCTTATTCTATTACCATCTGGATTATACCCAAATCAATAAACTCTACACAATGTAACCTTATACACAGTTCTCACTTAAGACTAGGTTTCCTTGTGGTACACAATGAGTTTCTTCATATTTCTGCATTACCCATGAAGTGTAACCAGATCCTTGAGCAAAAACAATTTCACAGATGGGTTTGCCTTTGCCTGAGGTGGGACTAATCTAAACAGTCTTTCCTAAAATACCTTTCATGTGTACAACAGGGACTTTATCTCCATCCACTGTGTGCAGTGGTTCAGACTGGGCAGGACCAGCTCGATTGATGGACCCTTGAGTGTTGACCATCTAGGTGGCTTTTGCTAAGCTCATTTCTTAATTTCTTAAGGTTCCCCCACCAAGTGCCTTTAGGGTAGTCTTAAGTAGTTTGTTGCACTGTTCAATTTTCCCAGCAGTTGGTGTATGATAAGTGATATGATATAGCCATTTAATACCATGTTTTCTGGCCCAGGTGTTTATAAGGCCATTCTTGAAATGGGTCCCGTTGTCTGACTCGATTCTCTTAGGGGTGCCATGTCTCCACAGGACTTGCTTTTCCAGGCCCAAGATGGTGTTCTGGGCAGTAGTGTGAGGCACAGGGTAGGTCCCCAATCATCCAGTGGTGGCTTCCCCTATGGTTAGTACATAGCACTTCCATTGGTGGGTTTGGGGAAGGGTGATGTAGTCAATCTGCCAGGCCTCCCCATACTTATATTTGGACCATTGCCCACCATATCATAGAAGCTTTACTTGCTTGGCCTGCTTGGTTCTCAGCACACAACTCACAGTTATGGATAACTTGAGAAATACTGTCCATGGTTAAATCCACCCCTCGGTCTCATGCCCACTTATAAGTAGCATCTCCGCCCTGATGACCTGAGGCATCATGGGCCCATTAAGCTAGGAACAACTCCCCATTATGTTGCCAATCTAAATCTATCTGACACCTCTGTCTTTGTAGCCTGATCTACCTGCTGATGCTGATTGTTTCGGTGCTCCTCATTGGCTCGACTCTTGGGGACATGGGCATCTACATGATGGACTTTCACAGATAGCTTTTCTACCCAAGTGACAATGTCTTTTTACGCATTATCAGCCCAGACTGGTTTTCCCCTACGCTGCCAGTTGGTCTTTTTCCACCTTTCCAGCCAGCCCCACAGAGCATTGGCTAACATCCCTGAAAAGGTATTGTTTTGGCCACTTCTCTCTTTCAGCAATGTCTAGGGCCAGTTGAACGACCTTGAGTTCAGCAAGTTGACTTGATCCACCTTCTCCTTCAGTAGTTTGTGCAACTTGTTGTGTGGGGCTCCATGCGTCTGCTTTTCACTTTTGTTTCATCCCTATGATGCAACAGGAACCATTAGTGAAAAGAGTGTATTGTGTTTCTTCTGCTGGTCATTGGTTGTACGGTGGAGCTTCTTCAGCTTGTGTCATTTGTTCCTGTTCTTTGTCAGTGAGACTAAAGTTTTCACCTTCTGGCTAGTTTGTAATTATTTCTAAAATCCCGGGGCGATTCTGGTTTTCAATACAGATGTGCTGTGTGATGAGGGTAATGTATTTGCTCCATGTGGTGATGGTGGCGTTGGTGGCGTGGTGGGTAGAGGGAACTTTTCCTTTAAACATCCACCCCAGCACTGGTAGTCAGGGTGCCAGGAGGAGTTGTGCTTCTGCCGGGGTGCGTAAGAATTGCCTGGCTAGCTCCACAGCACGCCAGCAGCTTCTTGGGACC
>NW_005055093.1:6544-20673 GCF_000277835.1 Geospiza fortis
GTTACCGGGGAAACATGGGAGGGGTTTACAAAGAAGCCATGGCAACTAAGGAGGGGACTAAAGACTGACATACAAAATGGCGGGAGTTCCCTAGGCAACCAGAGGATTGACATATCACAGAGGGGGAGAAACGGGGGAGGGAACCTGAGGCAGGTGCCATCTTAACACAATTTGACTTAATACAGAATAAACTTTAAACTTAAAATGCAAACTTAAAAAACATATAACAGCAACATGCTTCCATGCCAATTACCTCCGAGGTGGCTTGAACTCCTTCATAGGTAGTTAAGATTTCCTTTTCTGTGGGGGTGTAGTTGGCTTTGGACCCTTTGTAACTTTGAGTCCAAAATCTTAGTGGTTGGCTTCAAGTCTCCCCTGGCACCTTCTTCCAAAGGCTCCAGGATTAGCCATTGTTCCTGGCTGCAGAATAAAGCACATTCTTCACATTTGGTCCTGTCCTGACTAGGGCTACTGGGCTACTGTCCTGTCCAAGGGCTACTGCATGAGCGATCTCCTGTTTGATCTGGGTGAAGGTTTGTTGGTGTTCAGGGCCCCAGTGGAAATTGTTTTTCTTGCGAGTAACTAGGTAGAGAGGGCTCACAATCTGGCTGTACTCAGGAATGCGCATTTCCCAAAAACTTATGGCGCTTAGGAAAGCTTGTGTTTTCTTTTTGGCTGGTTGGTGGAGACATCACGGTTATCTTATGGATGACCTCACTGGGAATCTGACACCATCTATCTTACTGCTTTACTCCCAGGAACTGGATCTCTTGGGTAGGTCCTCTGAGGTTGCTCTTTTTGATGGCGAAGCCAGCTTCCAGCAGAATTTGGATGATCCTTTTTCCTTTCTTAAATATTTCCATTCCACGTTCCCCCACACAATGATGTCATTGATATACTGCAGATGTTCTGGAGCTTCGCCTTTTTCCAGTGCAGCCTGGATCAGTCTATGGCACATCATGGGGCTGTGTTTCCACCCCTGGGGCATTTGGTTCCAGGTGTACTGAATTCCTGTCCAGGTGAAAGCAAACCGAGGCCTGCATTCTGCAGCCAGAGGAATGGAGAAAAATGCGTTGGCAATGTCAGTAGTGGCATTCCACTTTGCTGCCTTGGACTCCAGCTCGTACTGGAGTTCTAGCATATCCGGCACAGCAGCGCTCAGCGGTGGAGTCACTTCATTCAAGCCATGATAGTCTACAGTCAATCTCCATTCTCTGTCAGAGTTGCGCACAGGCCAAATGGGACTGCTGAAGGGTGAGTGGGCCTTACTGACCACCCCTTGGCTCTCCAGCTCACAGATCATTTTGTGGATGGGGATAACAGCAACTTGATTCATCTGATACTGCCAGCAGTGCACCGTTGAGGTGGCAATTGGTACTTGTTGCTCTTCCACCCTCGGGAGTCTTACTGCAGATGGGCTTTCTGATAGTCCAGGCAAGGTGTTCAATTGTTTAATGGTTTCTGCTTCTACTGCAGCTATTCTAAAAGCCCACTAGAGTCTCTTTGGGTCTTTGTAATAGCTGTTCCAGAGGAATTCTATGTCTAGAATACACGGGGCCTCTGGGCCGGTCACAATAGGATGTTTCTGCCACTCCTTCCCAGTCAGGGTCACCTCGGCTTCCAACAGGGTCAATTGCTGCGATCCCCCTGTCACCCCATCTCGGGAGGTTGCAGTTTATTGCAGCCCTGAGACACGTGAAAAGTCTGTTTCAGCCCGCATGTTCGAAGAATGACTCGGAGTTCTTAAGTTCTCAGTCTCTGAGTTGTTTATTGTATCTTATCTATAAAAATTTTTCTCCTGCCCTGCGAAGGTCCGTTCAGCAGTGCTCCCGGGGCAGTGTTATCTTTTCATACTAAAAACTACATGTACAATATTTACAATTACTTTCTAATACTTATCACCTATGTTAGACAGTGAGCTTCTATTCTAAACCAATCCAAAAGTGCTAACATCACAGCAGAAGATGGAGGTAGAGAAGAAGAAGAAAGGCTGGACACGTCCCTCCATCTTGTCCCCAAAACCCCTATTCTAAAAACCCCAAAATCTACTTTTTCACCTAGTGATAATTTTATTACTACACTCCTTAAACTTCTGTGGCTTTCAGGTCTTCATACAAAGCTGGCAATTTGCTCCACGGGTCATAATCAAATCCACAGGTGTTCTGGGCTGTGTGCCAGGGTCTCCGAGCCCCCTGGCAGGGGTCTTCGGCAACTCTGGACACCCAGAGGGATGTACTGAGTTCCGACAACCCCAGCAATGGAAACAGGTTATGCCCCCACGTCTCAATGGCATTAGGATACACTGTGCACTAGTATCAACTAACGCTTCATATTTTTGTGGCTCTGATGTGCTAGGCCATCAGATCCACACCGTCTAAAAGACCTGGTTTTCCCATGCCTCTTCCTGGCTAGACGCAGGGCCCCTCTAGCCCTGGTTATAGTTTTCTTCTTGGGTAAACATACTAGAGGTTCATTCAAGGGGTTCTGACAGATCATACCCAGCAGCTCAGTTATGGGAGGCCAAAGCTACCTTCACTTTAGTGGAACTCCCTTGGTTAGTGTTTCTCTCCTTGAGTTGATACACCCATGCTGTCAGGACATAAGTGGGTTTCCTACCTCACATTCCCATGTTCTCCCCATGGTTGCACAGGAAGAACCACAGGTCAGCTCATGGGGTGTACCCTCTCTCTAGTTGGGGGATGTTGGCCTCTGACTTTGGGGCCTGTGACTCGCACTGGTGCCATATGGGAGCTATTCCTCCTCACCTCCTCCCTCATCTCCCTCATCTCCTCCTGGAGGCTCTTAATTATAGCAGAGACATGAGCCTGCATCGGGCCATTGATCATACTCTCGTAATTTCTAAGCTTGTTGGTGATAGAACTCACTGTCTCTCAGTTGTTTATCAGCATTAATCCTTGCAATTAAGGTGATGTGTTGAGATAGCCCTAGATTTGCCAGATTTCACATTTGCCCTGTGCACCTGACCTTGTCGGCGTCATTATCATGCTGTCCATCCCTCCTAAAGAGTACTTCCTATACTGCTGTCCTGGGTTGACTATATGATGCTTTTATCCCCAAATCATCTCATTTGTTTATGCTGAATAATAAGAAGTTCTGCACCTTTAAGACTTGTTGCAGAGTGAAGGGGGGAGAGAAGAAGTGTGCAGTTTGTTTTCAGACACTGGACTCACTCCCCCGCATTCCTCTCCCTGGACTGCAGTTGTCTGTGATGAACAGACAGCAGGACAGAGAGCTCTCCTTTTGCTTTTAGTTAGTTTTAGCTGGCTGAGGCAAAGAAGTTCCCTGGACTGTGTTTTTTTCCCTTTTCTTTGGACCTCTTGGAACCTGCTCTGGACTGAACACCCAGGAGAGCACCGGCAGCTCGCACCTGTGGCCACCAGGCCGGGCCGGGCCGGGCCTGACCTGCGACAAATTCCAGCACCAGGAGAGCTGATAAGAGACTGAGTGAGCCAGGCTGCAACCCGGGGACAGGGGGTTTCTCAGTTTGTCATCTCTTTTAGAGCGGCAAGGGGTTTTATTGTTTAATATTGCTTAAGTTCTACTGTTTAATAAACAGCTTTTTTCCATTTTTCTGCAAGGAGGTATTTTCTCCTGGACCAGTTGGGAGGAGGGGCCGATTGAATTTACCTTCCTACCAGAGCCCCTTTGGGGACTCTCTCCCAAATTTTGCTCTAAACCAAGACAACTGCCCCTTCTCTCAGCTGTTGGATGCCTTCCTCAAGGGTCTTCCAGCGCATTCTATGATGTTACTCTTGCATTTTCTCTCTGTGGAGAAACCTGTTACACTCATTAAAAGCTGCTCTCAGAGGGAAAGGGGCCCTGGGTCCCTTATGAATACCTGATTAATACCTGAGTCCTGGGTCAAGGGTCCCAAATTCCTTGCCTCACTACCATCTAGTTGCACACCTGTACCCATAAGGTCCCAGACCCGAAGTAACCAGGTTGTATAAGCCTCACGCCCCCATTGTACAATGTCTTTGTGCAGATTACAGAGACTTTCATATGTCAGGGACTTGGTGATGATCTCAACCTCTGGCTCCCCTGTGGATTGTGAGGGGCCTCCTTTGTTATCCTTATCTGAGTGCTCTGATTTCATCATAGGCTTTCTCGTTTCTACAGGGGAGACTGCTGCTGGCTGTGACTGCCCTTGCAGTTCAGCTGGAACTTGGACAGTTGTAACATCTGTGGGTTCCACTGCTGCACCTTTAGACTCTCCCTCTTTGAGGCAGGGGGAGGGTTTCTCACCATCTGGGGAAATCTACTCCTTCAGCATCTGACTCATTTCACACATCTCCTTCACCAGAACCCCCACCCAATCTGGGTGGTTCATTTCTGAGGTGGGCTGTGGGCAGGATCAGGCGATGGGGCAGCATCACTAGTCTCTGGGGCAGTGTTAGGCTCTGTGGCAGCATCCCTAATTTCTGGGGCTGTGTCAGGTTCTGGAGCAGCATCCCTATTTTCTGGGGTAGGTATCAGGGTGGTTATCCAAGTCAATCTTCCCTTATCTCTGATTGCTAAATAGAACAGGCATATCAGCAACACCAACTACTGTATGATATCATTAACATGTAGAGAAGATTTGAACCCTTTGAAAACTGGTGGAGTGGACCCAAAGAGCTGGTTGAAGGGTTGGGAGAAAATTTCCCCCGGTGCCATTTCCTCACAGTAGGTACCATTATTAAAGTAACCCCAAAAACATACAGTTAGTGTGTGATAGCTCTGAATCCATGTGCCCGCTTTCTAGAGGAAGTTAAAGATCCATGAATTCCTCACCTTATTAACCCATAAAGCAAGCTGGATAACAGCCACAGTAGCTTTAGTTATAAGACCCATGTTTAGATAAGGGGCTGCAAATGGGAGAAATATACCCATGATCACATGCCACCTGAACCAGGGTAAGCTAGACCACATGGTGCTACCTAACAAGGTTTCTATATCCTTAATTGTGATTTTAAAGGGTTAAGATTTTAGCTGAGGGTTAGAACCAATTCATATTAAAGTTAGATACACCAAAAATAAGTTAATGACTATTAGATGTTTAAGCTAAAGCTAATTGATATATTATGAGCTCATTTGTAGGAAGAAGTGGAGCAAGTGAACCATTATAGGAACATATTGAAAGTAGTAGAACAATGCCCAGCACCTGGACTCTATGTTAATCCATCACGAAGCAGGGGGCCTTGAATCATGCCAGAGTGTCACAGAGACCTGATGAAGACCTTCCTGACTTCATCCCTGGGACCACTGACCCAATTCGAGACCACTGACCCAATTCAAGAGAAGAACTAATAACCTCATTTTAATACAAAGCGGGGATAGGAGGTGCTGGGGTTATGCATATGTATTATTTTGGGAGATATAGAAGGCAAAGAACCTTGTACGGTGTGGTCACGCATTTTGGGAATGACCCCACCCCCCGTGCTGCCTGCCGGCCTAATAAACATACCACTGTCTAACTTTAACTAGTTACAGAGTCTTTGTCTGCAATCTTTGATTTTAACAATTCATTCAGCACTCAAAAATTAGGTTACTCAAGAACTGTTATTCCTTTTTTCACCCTTTTTCTCTTCATGCTGTCATACCCCATGTTGGGAGTCAAAATCTGTCTCGGTTTGAAAAGACAGGTGTCTGCTAAGGAAAGCAGGAGCCTTCTCTTGAAATGGAAAATGTAAACTCCCTACCTCTGAATTACTGTAATTTTGAAATTAAGGGACTTTCAGGCAAAGATATGGGAGTAGGAAAAACACTTATTTTATTAGGAAAAATTAAAAAATAAAAGCAGTAATACAAAACAACACTGACAGAGTCAGAATATGACCTTAGCCCTGTTGGTGAGGCTGTTGGTAGAAGTCTGATTAAATGGTGGCTGCAGTCCTCCTGGAATGACAAATGTGGTTCTGTTGAAGCAGTGATCCTGTAGAACGGTGTAGTTTTCCTCTGAAGCTCCAGTGGTGGTGTAGACGGGCCTGGCCTTCCTCTGGAAATCCAGTTGAGAAGAAAGCTTCTCCTCTGGGAATCCAGTGGGGAAAGGCTGCTAGTGGTGTTCCAAATTTCAGAATATATCCAGGTAGGAATGCTTGGCTCCTCCCCCTGTGCAGAGCATCTCACAATGGGATGATGTAATTTTATCAGTCATGCAGTGAGATTCAATGGGCCATTAACAGAAGATATTTCCCAGAGGGAGGATTGGTTGTGGCAGAGATAAAGAAAACTGCCCCACCTGGTTTTAACAGGTGGCCCAATTAATAGCAGAGAACTGCCCCACCTCTAACAGATGGCAATAGAATACAGACCCCCAGCCACATCTTGCATTTCCAGCCTGAGACACGTGCCTTCGCACTCTGGGAGTATCTTGGCCAATTTCCACTGGCTAGTACCTAATGCGAATAAAGATGATTGTAAGGGTTGCTTCAATTTGACTATATCGTTACCAATTGCAGCTAATTTCTTCATTAACACCTCCGAATCCATCGTGTTCAAGACTCTCAGTCCTGTTCCCAGTATCCCTCTAAGATCTCTTTTTCGTTTAATTGTAGCAGGGGTACGCCTTTGCAACCAAGTGGTCCATTCTATAAAAGAAGTTTTGAGGAATGGAGCACACTCTGACCAAATGGCAGAGCCACTTACTTGCATTTTCATCTCCACTCGCTTCAGTGACCATTCTGGATTGAGCAATAGTCTTTGAATTCCTATCTTTTTGATTGCATAAGGTCCTATTTTGGTGATTGTGTGTTGAATTGTTTCTTTTGAGGTCTGAATCGGTATGGCCTGGGTGGTTATGGTTCCTGGTGTTGGGTTTTGAGGAGCTGTAGCATGGTCATCACGTGGCTGAACGCAAACTTGAGTTATATTATAACTAATCTCGAACCTTGTGGTCTCACATCCCAATATTGCAATTCTGGATTCAGAACAATTAGTTAAGCATTTGTCACAACACTCAGTACCAATTTGAATGGGTTGTATAGTTCTTCTGTGTATTCCATCCTGAACAAACATTAATTTACATCCTCTGACATTTCTTCCTGACCACACATTTGCATTTGTAATTTTTAACGTCTGCCATAGAGACTTATGAGAGTTCAAGTCAGCAGCTTTTCCTTAACACATATACATGCCAGTCACATTTTATGTCAGTGGTATTGCATTGACATCTATTGTAGCCATGGCTAGGATCGCAAGAGCCACAGCTTTCCAGGATGCACCTACTTGATTTTCCATGGTGACTGTGGAGCCTTTTTGATCCTAGTGTGATGTATCCATGCAGCCTGTTTTTTGATCTTGATTGCATTGAAGGAGGTGAGGAGCACTTGGAATGGTCCTTCCTACTGTGGTTCCAAAGTCTTCTGCAAGACACTTTACATAAACATAATCTCCAGGTTCTACGTTATGTACCGGCCCATCTAATCCTCTACACCACATTCCCAGTACATGTTTCTTGATTTTATTGAGTTGTTTCCCCAGGGCTATCATATATTCTGTTATGGTTTCTTTACTTGTGCTGATGTTCCTTTCTGCATCTCTTAGGGTCGCCCATATAGGATCTTAAAGGGACTCAGTCCGTCCTTCCTTTGCTCTTGGCTTAGTCCGTATGTGTAGGAGAGCTAAAGGAAGGGACTGAGACCAAGGCAGATTGACCTCCGGTCCTAGTTTTACAATTTGCTGTTTAATCAAGTGGTTCATTTTCTCCCCTTGTCCACTTGATTGAGGATGATATGGGGTATGTAATTGTCAATCTATACCCAGAGTATTGGTAACTTGCTGTACCACCTTTGAGATAAAGTGGGGTCCTCTATCTGAGGAAATAACATCTGGAACCCCAAATCGTGGTATTATTTCTTTAACTAATACCTCGACCACCTCTCGAGCCTTAGCAGTTCTGGTGGGAAAAGCCTCAGGCTATCCTGAAAAGGTATCAGTTAATACCAGTAAATAACGAAACCCCCCTTTTCTTGGGAGTTCTGAAAAATCAATTTGCCATTATTGGCCAGGTCCATTCCCTCTCCCAATTTGACCCATTTCTGGTTTTGGAGTGGTTTTGGGATTAGCCTGGAGGCAGAGATCACACTGTCAGGTTACCTGTCTTATTGTAGTGTATAAATTTCTACCTGTGATGTCCCGAATTAGGTGCCTATGCAGGGCCTCTGCTCCCCAACATCTTTTCCTATGCTCCTCCCTTACCACATACCATATTAAATGGCTAGTTATGACTACCCTCCCTTCTGGAGTGTAGGCCCATCCTTCTTCATTGTATGTCCCTTCCAAATCCATGATTAACTTTAGATCCTCTTTGTTATAATTTGGTTTACCCTCAAGGGAAATTTTTCTGTCCGGAATCAAAGCTCCTTCCATTTTTACCTCTCTCCTTGCTGCTTCTTTTTCCTCCCTGTCCACTAGCTCATTTCCGTATACTAATTCCGAGTTTGCCTTTCGATGTGCTCTGATATGCATTATTGCTATTTTCTTTGGGACCTGTACTGCCTCTAGTAATTTTAGAATTTTTTCTGCATGCCTGATGTTTTTCCCTTGGGACTTCAATAACCTCCCTCTCCTTCCAGATTGCTCCGTGGGCATGCACAACTCCAAAAGCGTACTTCGAATCTGTGTATATGTTCATGTTCTTACCTTGAGCCAATTCCAAGGCTCGGGTCAAGGTGATTATCTCCACCTTTTGTGCAGAGGTATTAACAGGCAATGGTTCTATTACTTCATGGCAAGTGGTGATGGCATATCCTGCATGCCTTTTGCCATTTAGGATATAGCTGCTTCCATCTGTGAACCAGTTCTCTGCATCTTCCATAGGAGCATCCTTCAGATCTGGGCAGCTTGAGTACGTTGCCTCAATGGTTTCCAAGCAGTTGTGGTGTACTAGTTCACCTGTGTTCCCACTGAGGAAAGAAGCTGGATTGACAATGATAGTGACCACAATCTCCACATCATTCTGTTCTACCATTATGGCTTGGTACTTCAGGAATATGTGGAGAAAGCCAGTGCCTGCCCTTTACCTCCAATACTGCTGACACTGTATGGAATACTAACACAGTCATTTTTTGTCCCAAGGTGAATTTTTGCACTTCCTGGATGTTGAGCACCACGGCTGCTACTGCACATAAGCACCCTGGTCATCCTTTTGTGGTTGCGTCCAATTCCTTGTAAATATATGCAACCACCCTGTGGTATGGGCCCAGATCTTGTGCCAATATTCCTAGGGCAATTCCCTGTTTCTCATGGGAGAACAAAAAGAAAGGTTTACTCACATCAGGGAGCCCCAGAGCTGGAGCTGACATCAGGGCCTTTTTCAATTGTTTGAAGGCCTATGTGGCTTGTTTATCCCACTGAAGATGCTTCTGCTTGGTGTCGATTAGTGCATACAGGGGCTTAACAAGCAGTCCATAATTATAGTTTCAGAGGCGACACCATCCGGTCATCCCAAGAAAAGTTCTCAGTTCCTTTACAGTCTGTGGCCTTGGTGTTTGGCATATAGCCTCCTTCTGGGCTTGTCCCAAGGTCCATTGCCCAGCACTGATCTCATAGCCCAGCTAAGTTACTTCCTGCCGTATTACCTGGGCTTTCTTCTTGGACACTCTGTACCCTTGGAGCCTTAAAAAGTTTAAGAGACTCACCATCCAGGCCATGCAAATGTCTTTTGTTTCAGTGGCAACCAAGATGTCATCTACGTACTGTAGCAACCTTCCTTTGCCGGGTGGGGTTTCCCAAGACTTGAGATCCTTGGCAAGTTAAATGCTGAATATGGTGGGGGAATTTTTGAATACTTGAGGCAATGCAGTTCAGGTGAGTTGAGTTCTTCATCCACTTTTAGCATTTTCCCATTCAAAGGCAAATATCTTTTGGCAGGCTTCATGGAGAGGGAGGCAAAAGAAAGCATCTTTTAAATCTAAAACAGTAAACCAAGTTAATTCTGGTGTTAATGCTGTTAACACAGTATATGGATTTGCTACTATGGGGTATAAATCCTCTACTATTTTATTGACAGCTCTTAAATCCTGGACCACTCTATATGTTCCATCAGGTTTCCGGACTGGTAATATGGGGGTTTTAAAATCAGATTCACATTCTCTTAAGAAGTCCTATAGCAAAAACCTATCTATTACTAGCTGGATTCCTTCCCTGTCTTCTTTCTTCAAAGGATATTGTTTTATTCTTACCAGCTGTTGTCCCTCTTTAAGTTTTACTTCTACTGGTGGTGCATTTTTAGCTCTTCCTGGCTTCTCAGTGGCCCACACTCCAGGGTATACTTGGGCTATGATGTCTTCACTGATTTCTCCTTCTATGGGAACATCAACTAATAGTAAACTCATTATTTGTATGTGTTGTTGAGCGTGTACCTTCAGAGTAATTTCCCATTTTTCAAATTTGATTATTGCATTTAATCGTTCAAGTAAATATCGGTGATGAAGAGAGAGACGGGGACTCAGTGAGATGGTCAAAGAATCTGAATTTGTTGTGGGATACAAATGCTTATATAGTATTTTAGGAAGACTAGTAATGTTTTACTACAATGATTGGGTTAAAAATCACATAAACAAACTTATGCATTTTAAACATCTCTTGCTTGCAGAAGTCTGATGTAATTTTCTTTTTCCAGTAAACCCATCTGATTTAATCTTCTTGCATTCTCGTTTTAATCCTCAAACATTGTCATCACAATTGGGGTTGTATCAATTGACAGATCTTTTTGTTCTATGTCATTGTTCTCTTATCGTTTTCATGCTGGGTGTCAGTAAAGAAAGTCTCCCAATGCTGCATGGACCACCTTTGACACTGGACAGGATGGCAGACCAAATTCCGCCCCCACAAATGAAAAAGATTCCTTGCTGTAACTGCAATGAAACCTTGTTGGACGATGTGATCATCCTTGCTGTAAAATTGCACCAAGATGTCACATTTCTATATATAATGTGATTTGGGGTTACATCTGTTATTTTGTCCTTATTTTGTTTTGACCCAGGAAGACTACATACTATACAGAAATCCATCTTCACTGAGCCAAGAATTTCCAATTCTTGAGGTTCATAAAGAGCTTCAGGGAGAAATTTGGTCCAAACTCCCCTTCTTGTTTGAACCATGAACACTGCATTGACAACTTTGTCAACCATCTGTCAGACACACATTTGACCACACCCCATATTTCACTTAAGCTATCATCTAACAAAAATTCTACAACATCACTGATTCCCACACCCATGAAGAAACCCAAAGTCCACAATCTTCTGTGGGCGAAGCACAAGGGTTGGAATCTCTGTGCAGTCCACATCTGTGTGTCTTCTTCTCTGCTTGTGGAGTGGTCAGCGTTTTCTTGCACTTGATAGAGTTTCACATTCGTCACTGAAATCCACCTGGACTTTGTACCTGTTAAAACACAAACAAATCCACGTCCCTGCAGGGACTGGAAGATTTTCTCAAAATCCTGGAGGTGAAGAATGGGTCCTGATGTGAAAATAAAACATTAATCAGTTCTGTTTTGCAAAATTGCATAGAGAAATATAAGATATCAACATAAGTTGCTATTACTAACATTCTTTGGTTATGAACAGGAGAAAACACCAAGAACAAAACAATGCACGTAGTAAAGAAGAAACTAACAGCAATTAGGAATCAATCAGATAATACACATAATCAATAACACGTGCAAAATCATACAATTACCAAGCACTACAATTTTGAACTGCCATCCCAGAGTCTGCGACAGCTGATAAACCTTAAAACAACAGTAAATTGGAGAAATCATGTCTGGATTCATGTTTCTCCAAACTCCCTCTAAAAATAGGCTCAGCTGTCATATATGGTCAAATTGCCAAGCCAAAAGGGCTTGAATACTTTTTGATGCAGAAAATATTTGGGTTGATTCTCAATCACTCCATCCAAGTAGAGCTAGAGCTTGGTGGGTATCACTTAACACATTTTAAAACAAGACTCTTAAAAATAACAGTTACGAATAAGAAGCCTTAGGGTTAAAAACCAATCAAACCATCAAGTAATTGAATCCCTCCGAAGTTTCTTTCAGGATAGAGATTCTTCAAACACAGCAAATCTCTTCTTCAGAGATCTGAATTTGGTCACAGTTGGGATTGTGAGCCTGGATCTGGACACTGAGAGCAGAGGAAGTACAGCTGAATGAAAGACTGATTACCTAGTACAAAATTGAAACTCAAAAAAAGTTAATGTCACAACTGAACACTTTGCTGGAGTACTTCTGTAATAATAACTGAAGAAAACCATGAGACTGGCAGTCTGGATAAAAAACCCAAACCAAATATATGAGTAATTATGAAACAAAAAGGCAGGATCCTGAAGAGACACGTGTCTTGTAGGTGATCACACAGAGATAGTAAAACACATAAAAACCGGCTGCAAATAGTACAATACCTTAATAACAATTCTTATCATAAAATCTGAGAATTCACATTATATAATCAACTTATCAACAGGAAGTGTTTCAAGGGGTAAAGACAACTTTTTTAAAGCATTCATATAACATTAACAACAATCACTATTTATCAGTATTGATTATAAAACCCAAAAATAACAAAGGTTACAAACTCAATACTAACAATCCCTAGAACTCTGAACCATTGGGGAATCAGCTGATGACCCCACAGATAGGATCTGATTGACATTTCCCAAATGCTCTGTCTTCAGAGATATTTTGGGTAATTGAATCATTACTAATACTTTTATCTTTACATGGTGGTTTCCCTCCCTGGAAAGCATTTTTCACAATAGACAATTTCCATCTATATCATATTTGGAATAACATTGATTTGCATAGTGTTCCGGCAAAGGCCTGGTGCTTTTGCACTTTTTGCTGGTTCTGGACAGTTCTTTTTAATGTGTCCATATCTTCTGCATCTGAAGCATTGTCCTCCAGCAAATGCTGTTGCCATCACTTCTGTGGAATCGGCCTGTTGAAGACCTGGGTGAAGTGCCTTGAGTGTTTTGAGAATTCTTTGCACTGCTCTTGAAGAATTTTTCCAATCTGTTCCGTCCAAACGCCTGCTTGAATGGCTGCGATGTGCAGAGGTGTGCCTACCTTGTTGCATGCCTCTGTCATTTCAGTCAGGGTTGGTTGACCAGGCATGGTACTAATTATACGTTTGCACTCTGCATTGGTGTTTGCAAAAGCGAGACTTCGAAGCAAGTGTGGCTTTGCTGCTTCATCACTCACTTGTCGGTCCACCGCTTGCGTGAGACAATCAATGAATGAAGTGAAAGGCTTGGAGAGACCTTGCTTTACTTCTGTATAAATACTTTCTGGAGTTCCAATTGGTTGAATTTGCAAATTGCCATTTGTGCTGCCTCTTTGATGTCTGCAGTCATGTCTCGAGGCTACTCTGCTGACAGATCTTCGGGTCTATGATGGAATTAATCTCCTGCTATTTGAGCCAATGTGAGACCCGCATGTGGCTCTCCTGCATATCTGTTTCTCAGTTGAGTGAGAGCCCTTTGCCATCTTGCATCCCACAGCAGGAGTTGTCAATTTGTAAAAATTGTTGAGGCAATGTACCCACCAAGTCATAATTGTTGAAAATGCCTCTCAGAAGCTGCTTGAGATATGGTGAGCCAAGGCTGTTGGTTTTCATAGCATCTGATAAATCTTTGATGACCCGATGATCAAGGGGTTCGCATCTAGGGTTTTCATTTTGTCTTCTGTATCTCACTGGCAATGCAATGCTATCTGTGTCTGATATATCTGTGAGAGTCTGTCTGAAATCCTGCATCTTTGCCTCCCGATCGTCATGACATCGAAAAGCCAGTGCAAGGTGGAGAAGTTATGTGTCTCTTAGCTACCTGTCCCCATAGGTAGTTATCTGTCATACGCTACGCTGAACCTGGTACATTCTGCCCTATTCCAAACAATGGAATGAAGCTGGACTCTCTTCTCCACCCCTCTCGATCTGGCTGGCCTTGGACTGTGAAAATGGCCCCTTTCCAATAAAAAGAGCCCTCTTGCCTGCCTTCAACTATTGTGACAGACAAGCAGAGACGCGGGCTTCTTCATCAAGAGATCAAGACAAGAAGCCCCTCTGCAGAAAACCCCCTTGTACCTTCCTCAAAAAAACTGGGACTGAACTTCTTCCCCCCCCCCCCCC
>NW_005055093.1:21018-23654 GCF_000277835.1 Geospiza fortis
CTACACGAACCAGTGATTCTCTGACAACAGGGATCCACTTCGTGTGAGTCTAAGAGGTTTGCTAACATCTCCTTCCTCTGTTCAATAAAAGAAAAAGAGAAACTCCAGGGTCCTGAACCTAGGTCAGTAGGGAAACTTAGTGTGTCAGTACCTAAGGTTCTGGGGTGTCAAAAAAAGGTACCTTACGTTGGCCGGGAGGGCGAGGCACCAAGAACCAGAGAAGTATGAATGAACAGGCCTGATGTGTGAATGGACGTGTTATAAATGATCAATCGTGAGCCAAATTATCAAAAAATGCGAAAAGATTTATTTATCTTTCTGCGCGACCAAAATACGGTCTTCGAAACCACCCCAGCCAAAGAGACAGCATCGTGCCCGGGAACGGCACTGGATGAACCTGGATCTGACCTCTATCGCATTGGAAGCCCCTCGTTCATGAGAGCCACTTCTAGCGAAGAGGTTTTATACAGTTTATTGTGCCCGAGGCGAAGGAGTCACAATTTCTTTTGTAACTCTTCACATTCATAGTTGGTTCTTTCATTGTGCAGAGCTGGACAAAGGCCATCTCCTGGTTGATAGCCAGCGTTGATTGAGTTTGGGGAAGTCGTATTCACATGTATCTTTCTGGCGACTCTGGCTATCTTGATTGATGTTATCTGCAGGACGATCGCTCTTAGGCGGTTTCTGATGGCTCGAGATACTGGTGATCATCACGCTGGGTGTGTCCATTCTTACGCTAAAGTGTCGATCTTTATCTAGCCTTCTCCGGGAATCTTAGAGTTTGAATAGACATCCGTCCCTCAGGCCGTTTGTGGTCAGAGACTCGTTTGGGTTTCACAATCTCTATAAAATACATTCTTTGATAGCATTAATTATTTCTAACATATATTACACATGCATTCCAGGCATCTCTCCCCCTCTTGTCTGAGGCATGGGGAGGAACACCTGTGGTTGTGCACTGAGGCATGGTAAAATCCCCCCCTAGAGCAAAAAGGGTAAAAGGTGCTTTTCTGTGTCAAGTTAAGGCCAAAGAGAAAGGCTGCTTCGATAGAAAAACAAGAAGATAAAGAGAAGACAGTGAAATGAAAACAGAGACACCGCGGGAACAGGACAGGGACACAAGAAATTCCTTCTGATAATGAAAATTAGCAGCAAAAGTCACTGCGAAATTCATAGAAATGAATATGTATGAGCCTATTGTGAAATTGTATGTATATGCATTTGAAAGGGGGATAAAAGGGAGGACTGGGGTTCGCAAAGGTGCGCATGCCCTTTTAAAGAGAGCAGTGTCTGTCTCTCTGGCCTGCGTCCAGCGCTGAATAAACTTACTGGCCCTATAACTTAAAAAGTTGTAGAGTCTTTTTCTCTCCGCGAAACAAGAGTAACCTCCAATTTTTCAAGTAAGCCAAACTTGTGTCCACACACTAATCGTTGAACTTGTGCGTTATTTCTGCTGTGTCTTGCTGGATCACATTGGCAGCAAGCACCTCGCCTTTTATGAGATGCACAGTACCACCATACCCCACAGGTAATACATTTGCATTCAACCCAAGCCTGATGATGTCCAGTATGACAAACTAAGCACGGGAAAGAAAGTAACAGTCCTGCACTAAGTTGCAGCTCAACAGCAGTGACTATTCAGCTAGGATCATTATGTTCTCAATCTAAAGCAAGAACAGATTCTTCAAAATGAAATTTGACCCTGTATAAACCACCCCTGGATGTGTGGTCTACCAGTTCTCCTAGTATGGATGATCTATCCTTGTAAATCCTAACACTTCTGGGTAACCCAAACCATTTCCCCAAGGGCATAAGTCTGTTAAAAGTCTTACAACAAGCACATTTACAGCAACACGGACATTTATGACAGTGAAGATTATAGCAGCAAAGTTATAGAAAATACTGATAATATCTTGGGTTCTGCTCGAGCTGCCTCAAAGCTCGCTAGTGGCCACCCTGTGTGGTCAGCAGAAATTCCCCTTGCCAGCTTCCCAGTACTCTTTCAGCACTGTATGTCAGACATCTCTGACAGACTGCTTTTGCCAAGTGCAGGCATCCCCGGCAACTCCAGGAATACCTTGGGCACCCCCCCTTAGTTCCAGTAAAACATACCTTATCAGCCCTGTAGGAGAGGTTCTTGTTCACCCCTGCAGCGAGCCCAGAGAACAGAGGTCCTCCGGAAAGACCTGGGGCGCGCCTTAGGACGTTCACGTCCCAAGGTTCCTGCAGCCAGGCAAAGAGAGCCTTTTGGCTGGCTCACCAAAACTGATTTGCGGAATAAGGACTTTACAATTAAAAATTGTAAAGCAGGTATGTTTTATTCCAGCTGGGACGAATGGGGGATATTTCCACCAAAGACATGCATACCTGGTGAAGCAGGGTACAGGTTTTTTATACACATTGATCCCACAAGCCCACACCTCCTTGCCCTCCCATTCCCCACCCAGAGTCTTTGGTGATGCCATGCCTCCCGGTGCTTGTGGGTAGGGGTCTTGATGAAGTAACCATTGTCTTCATCGATGTTCACTGCTTGACCTTTTCTTCTAGGCAGGCGCAGTAGAGGTTTGGCTTTCTTCCAGGTCAGTCTGTCCTGGCCAGAACCACAAGCTTGGTCCTGGCTGGTTTGGGTTCTGCCT
>NW_005055094.1:0-997 GCF_000277835.1 Geospiza fortis
GACAGGGAGGGGACAGGGCTGGGGACATTGGGGACAGCAAGAGGGCAGAGAGGATGGTGTGGGGACAGGGACCAGGGACATCGGGGACAGGATGGGGACAGCCAGGGGACATTGGGGACAGGGAGGGGACAGCGAGGATGGCATGAGGACGGGGATGGGGACAGCAAGGGGACATCGGGAACACTGGGGACAGAAAGAGGACAGGGAGGGGACACAGGGACAGGTCGGGGACATTGGGATGGGGACAGGGCCAGGGCCATGAGTGTGACAAAGGGAAGGGACGGGGGACAGGGACAGAGGGACACGGGGACATGGGGACATGGGGACACAGGGACACAGGGACACGGGGACACGGGGACATGGGGACATGGGGACACAGGGACACAGGGACACAGGGACATGGGGACACAGGGACATGGGGACATGGTGACACAGGGACATGGGGACATGGGGACACAGGGACACAGGGACACGGGGACAGAGGGACACAGGGACATGGGGACATGGGGACACAGGGACATGGGGACATGGGGACACAGGGACACAGGGACACGGGGACAGAGGGACACAGGGACATGGGGACACAGGGACACAGGGACATGGGGACATGGGGACACAGGGACATGGGGACATGGGGACACAGGGACACAGGGACACGGGGGACACAGGGACATTGGGGAAGGGTGGGGACCTGGGGACAGGATGTGGGGACACAGGGACAGGGACACAGGGACAGGATGTGGGGACAGGGATGGGACAGGGGGACACAGGGACAGGGACACAGGGACAGGATGTGGGGACAGGGACACAGGGATGGGATGGGTGGGGTCTGTGTGACCCCTCAGTGTCCCCCATGTCCCCTGCTGACCCCGCTGACCCCGCTGTCCCCGCTGTCCCCAGGGATGTGCGCCGGTGCCCAGTGCCTGCTGACCCTCCTGCGCTGGGCCTGGGGGGTCCTCAAGGGCCTCCTGGGGGGACACGGAGGTGAGGGGGGGAC
>NW_005055094.1:3630-4688 GCF_000277835.1 Geospiza fortis
CGACATGACCGAGCCGCAGGTAGGGCTGGAACTTTTCATTTTTAAATTTTTTAAATTTTTATTTCATTATTTTCCGTTTTTAAAATAGGGGTTTTTTTTGCCCCCCGTTTTTTGTCTGTTAATTCGGATTTTAAAAGTTTGTTCTAAAAGTTTCAGTTCTCGGTTGTCTTTATTTATTTTATTTTATTTCATTTTATTTCATTTTATTTCATTTTATTTCATTTTATTTTTACATTTTATTTTATTTCATTTTATTTCATTCTATTTTGCTTGAACTTTTTTATTTCGCTTTATTCGTTTCATTTACTCTGATTTTGGTTTGCTGCCTTTTACTTTGTTTTACCTTAATTTTATTTGGATATAATTTTATTTTTTTGTTTTTTAACTTTTTTATTTTATTTTCAAATTCGTTTATCTCGTCTCACTTTATTTCGTTTCATCTTTATTTCATTTAATTTCATTTTATCTTTATTTAATTTCATTTTATCTTATCTTGCTTAACCGTATTTTATTTTGTATTAGTTTATCTCTCACTTTAATTTTATCTTTATTTCATTTAATCTTGTTTAATTTAACTGCATTATATTTTCTGTTATTTTCTTTAATTTCTTTTAATTTCATCGGGTTTTTCATTTTATTTCGGTCCGGTTTTATTTAAATTTCATTTTTTACCGAACGCTGAATTTCCGATTTTTATCTCCCACCATTTCTTTCTCCCCGCGCTCTTCATTTTATTTTTTAAATTCCCTTTCCCACTCCGTTCCTTTGGACGCTTCCCGGCTGTTTATTTTTATGGATTTCTGTGAATTTTGGGTCGTTTGCGCCTTTCCCGCCCTGCCCAGGTGCCCGAGGTGCTGCAGGAGGTCACGGTCGGCTCCGAAATCCCCCCGGGCACCCCCGAAGGTACCGATACCCAAATCCGCCCCAAAATCAGCCCAAAATCGCCCCGAAATCCTCCCCCAAATCCCCCCGGGGTTCTCCCCAAAATTCCCCCAAAATCCGCCCCAAAATCCCCTCAGCTTCTCCCCAAAATCCCCCCAAAACCCTCCCAAGTTCCC
>NW_005055094.1:5389-5906 GCF_000277835.1 Geospiza fortis
GGGGATTTGGGGTTACTGGTTTATACTGGGAGCGACTGGGAAAGGGGTTAAAGGGGATTTGGGGTTACTGGTTTATACTGGGGGGACTGGGATCAAACTGGGATCGAACTGGGAGGGACTGGGAAGGGCTAAAGAGGGGTTTGGGGTTACTGGTTTGTACTGGTTTGTACTGGGGTGGCTGTGGGTTGGGGGGGGACAGGCAGCCCCCTTTTTGGGCCACTTTAGCCCCTTTTTGGAGCGTTCCCAGCCCTTTTTTGGGCTGACCTAACTGGAGATCCTTAAACGCCTTTTTCCTCCCATTTTTCCCCATTTCTCCCCATTTCTCTCCATTTCCTCCCCATTTTCCCCCCTTCTCCCCCATTTCTCCCCATTCCCCCCTCACTTCTCCCTCTTCCTCCCCATTTCTCCCCTTTTCTCCCCCATTCCCCTCTTCCTGCAATTTTTTACCCTTTTCCTGCAATTTTTTCCTTTTTCTTGCAATTTTTCCCGTTTTCCTCCCCATTTCCCCCCCATTCCC
>NW_005055094.1:7467-9456 GCF_000277835.1 Geospiza fortis
CGCCCTGAGCGGGGCGGAGAGCCCGGGGCGAGGGGGGATTTGGGCTGCGGACCTCGGGGATTTGGGTGCTGAGCCCCGGGGATTTGGGGTGCGGACCTCGGGGATTTGGGTGCCGACCCCCAGGAATTGATGAACAAACTCTGGGTGCTGACCCCGAGGGGTTGGGGAGATTTGGGTGCCGAGCCCCAGGACTGGGGGGATTTGGGTGCTGAGCCCCGGGGGTCGGGGAGATTTGGGTGCTGAGCCCCAAAATCGGGAAGGTTTGGGTGCTGAGCCTCAGGGATTTATGGACAAATTTTGGGTGCCCGCCTCAGGGGTCGATGGAATTCTGGTGCCCGTCCCAGGGCTGCAGATGCTCCTGTACATCCAACTCCACTTTTAGAGGCTAAAAATGTATTTTTTAGCTTCTCACCACCAAAAACATTCTGGCACCCGAAGTGGAGCTGGGGGGTCTCTGTTCCCCCGGGGGTTTCTCCATCTGGATCATGTTTTTATAGGTATAGCCCGTCCCAAACCCACGTTTCCTTCCCCAATTCTCCCTGCTCCAAAATGAGGTGAAATAAAGCGGAATTGGGATTTTAGGAGCGCAGGGTCATGGTTTGATGGCTCGGGGTTGGGAATGTGGGACCCCCATGGGGAGGGGGCTCCCCTTCCCCGGGACCCCATCCCGGCGGTCTCTGGGGTGGGATTGGGGTGAAATTCGCTCATTTTGGTGATGCTGAGCCCCGTTTTTCCCGGGATAAACCCCAAAAATGGGCGGGGGGCTCCTCCAGATGCGCCAAAAACACCGAAATTCTGCTGGCAGCGGTGGGATTCGAACCCACGCCCCCGCAGGGACTGGAGCCTTAATCCAGCGCCTTGGACCGCTCGGCCACGCTACCCCCGAAACGAGCCCCAAAAACTGGGGAAATCGGGCAAATTCATCATTTTGGGAGGGGGGTGGCAGAGGGGGAGGGCTCCCCCGGCGCTGCTCATTCCCCCCCCGACCCCCGTATTTGGGGTCACGCCCCGTGAGCGGGAATCAATTAACGGAATTAATTAACGGAATTACGGGAATGCGCCCCATTCCAGCGCCCCGGGGCGGGGTCCCTGCCCATGGACGGGGTCTCGGACCCCTCGATGGATCCAAGGATTTAAATCCCCGCGGGTTTGGGCCAAAACAGCCGGAAAAAGGAAGCCACGTTCCGGTTTTGCAGGGTTTATTGCCGGGGAGGAGGCCGGGGTCACCCCCGGGGGGGGACACCCCGTCCCGGTGTCCCCGTTTCCCGGTGTCCCCGTGTCCCGGTGTCCCCATCCCGTTCCAGCTCCCTCCTGGTGTCCCCATGTCCAGCTGGAGGTCGGGGTCCCCTCCAGCCCCCCGAGCTCCCCATTTCTGGGCAGAATTCCCTGAATTCCGGGGTCACTGCACGCGGGAGGGGGAGTCCAGCTCCCCCAGAGCCGGAACCAGGACCAGAACCAGGACCAAGAACAGGAACAGGACCAGATCCAGAACCAGGACCAGGAACAGGACCAGAACCAGAACCAGAACCAGGACCAGGACAAGACTGTCCTAGGAGGGGAATTCCGGGGTCACCGGACAATGGAGATCTCCCCTGTGTCCAGCCAGAACAAGGGCCAGACATGGTCTCCATGGAGGTGTTTTGGGGTTGCTGGACAATGGAGATCTCCCCCAGCTCCAACCAGAACCAGAAATGGACAGGAGAATTCCAGGATCACTGGACAATGGAGACCTCCCCTGTGTCCAACCAGAACCAGGCCCGGACATGGTTTCATGGCGGTATTTTCAGGATCACTGAACAGTGGAGATCTCCAAGCAGAACCAGGCCCGGACGTGGTTTCGTGGTTTCATGGCGGTATTCTCAGGATCACTGTACGATGGAGATCTCCCCCAGCTCCAACCAGAACCAGGCCCGGACATGGTTTCATGGCGGTATTTTCAGGATCACTGAACAGTGGAGATCTCCAAGCAGAACCAGGCCCGGACGTGGG
>NW_005055094.1:10314-12501 GCF_000277835.1 Geospiza fortis
GAAATGGGGGGGAATATGGAGGGGAATTGGGGAGAAATGGGGGAAAATGGGGGAGGGAAATGGGGGAAAATGGGGGAAAATTGGGAGAAAAAAAGGGGGGAAATGGGAAAAGGGGGAGAAGGGAAAGGGGAAAAAAAGAGGAGAAAAACAGGAAAGGAGGGGAGAAAAGGGAGCAGAAATAACGGGTAAAGGAGAGGAAAACGGGGGGAAAACAGGGAAAAGGGGATAAAAGAAGGTGAAACCAGGTAAAAGTCCCAATTTGTGCCCCTCTCCATCCGCCTTTCCCACGGGCACTCACCCACTTGTTCTTCGTCTTTCTCTAAAATGACAGAATTAATAAAAAATCCCCAAATGGAGCAGAGCTGGGGAGGGAGGGAGGGAGGGGAGAACACTCACGGTGCTCCTCGAGGCACCACCCTGCAGGAAATCAGAAATAATCATAAATAACGGCACTGAAAGGCGATAAACCAGGGTGGAAATTAAAATAAAATAAAAAATAGTGAAATTAAAATGAATTTTAAGAAAAGGGCAGTGAAAGGTGATAAAACAGGGTGGAAATTAAAATAAAATAAAAAATAATGAAATTAAAATGAAAAAATCACAAAATAACGGCAGTGAAAGGTGATAAACCAGGGTGGAAATTAAAATAAAATAAAAAATAATGAAATTAAAATGAATTTAAAAAAAAAGGGCAGTGAAAGATGATGAAACAGGGTGGAAATTAAAATAAAATAAAAAATAATGAAATTAAAATGAATAAAAATCACAAAATAATGGCAGTGAAAGGTGATAAACCAGGGTGGAAATTAACATAGAATAAAAAAAAAAGAAATTAAAATTTAAAAAAAGGCAGTGAAAGGTGATGAAACAGGATGGAAAATTAAAATGGAATTAAAAAAGAATAAAAATAAAATTAAAATAAATTCGTGTAAAATTAGTAATACATTAGTACAGAAATTGTAATAAATATTAATAATTAATAGCAATGTTAATAGTAATAAATTAGCATAAAATTAGTAATGAATTAGTAAAAATTAGTATTAATTTAGAAATAATTAGTATAGTAATATTAAATAGTAATGCTAATAGTAATAGATTAGCATAGAATTAGTAATAAATTAGTATAGTGATAGTAATAAACAGTAATACTAAATAGGAATATTAATAGTAACAAAATAGTATTAAAAATAAAATGAAAAATAGAAATAAAATATAAAACTAAAGGAAAATAAAATGGAATAAAACAGAAGCAAGCCAGCCCCGGGCCAGGGCACTCACAGATCCTCATTTGGGATTCGTCTGAAAGGAGAAAATTAATTGGGATTAACGAAGAAACGGAGGATAACGGGGCTGTGTGTACAATTGATTCTTGCGGGGAAGGAAACAGAAGATTTCCCCCGGACTCACCGAGCTCCGCGTTCAGCTCCGCTGGAAAAGGAGGAAAAACGAGAATTTCCATGATCGGGCAGAAATCCCATTTCCAGCATTCCCGTTTGTCCAGAATTCCCGTTTGTCCGGAATTCCCGATTGTCCAGAATTCCCGATTTTCCAGAATTCCCGTTTGTCCGGAATTCCCGATTTTCCAGCATTCCCATTTGTCCGGAATTCCCGTTTGTCCGGAATTCCCGATTGTCCGGAATTCCCATTTTTCCAGAATTCCCGTTTTTCCGGAATTCCCGTTTGTCCGGAATTCCCGATTTTCCAGAATTCCCGTTTGTCCGGAATTCCCGATTTGGCCACTCACCGATCTGTCTGTCCCGTTGTTCTGGGGGAAATTGAGCAGAATTCAGGGTTATGTTAGCGCCGTGCTATCAAAAACAACAAATAAATAAAATATGCACCTGTGCATAAAGCATTTACATATTTAAATATTTAATATTGTCTCTATAATCAAATACTTAAATCTACAACATCTCTGACTAAATAATATATTAAAACATAATAAAATATAATATTTAACATATTTAAATATATGATATTTTTAAAAAGAGAGCATATTTAAATGCATAATATAGTAAAACAGTAGAATATAGAAAGTGTAGCAATATCTACATAAAATTTAGAAAACATGAAACATAATTAAATATAGTATTTTATGTCTATTATGAATATATTACATAATATATATTCTACATATTATATATTTTTATGTATATATAATTAATTATATGTAATTATTTTTGATAT
>NW_005055094.1:12707-13776 GCF_000277835.1 Geospiza fortis
AAACAGAGAAATGACAGCTTTTATGTTATTAAACCACGAAACGCACGACTGCTGGAACACAGTAAGTAATTATTATTTATAATTAGTAGCATAGTAACGTAGATAATTAATAATAAATATTTATATAATTATTAACGATATGGATCTGCTGCGACCCGTTCCCCTCACCGAGCGCCTCGGAGAGCTCCGCTTTGGGGAGAAAAACCCAAAACTGCTCAGTCTCAGGGGCTCCGTGGCCAGAACAGCCCCAGATGCCCAAATTCCGGGGATTTCGGGGTGGGGAGCGGCACACGCACCGATCCTGGCGTCCCGGGCTCCTGGAACGGGCAAAAAAGGGGAAAATCCCAATTTTCACAGGAAAAATTCTCCATCCTGGGGAAATCCCGGGGTTAGAGCCAGAAACACAAACTCTGCTTTGGGTTAAAATCGCAGGTTTCAAATAAAAATTATTTGGATTATTATGGGAAAATTTTCTACCCCAAACCCCACGTTTTTAGCAGAAATCCCGACGTTTAAATGGAAATGGGGAATTTTTAAATCCAAACCCCAAATTTGACTGAGAATCCCGAATTTTACATCAAAATCCCAGGTTCAAATCCTCCCCCACCCCAAGATTTGACCAAATTTTGGAATTCTGGACTCACCCAGCGCCGCCCTGAGCTCCTCTGGAAACCAAAGGGAAATTTTGGGGTTAATTTGGGGTTCATTTGGGGTTAATTTGGGGGATTTTTCCTTCAGCTCCAGCCCAGAAAAGGGAACTGAACCCACCAAGGTTTTTGTCGACTTCCCCTGGAAACAGGGAAGGAAAAAACAAAGTTAGAATAATTCAAAATAATTCAAAATAATTCAAAATAATTCAAAATAATTCAAAATTACCTGATGGCTTTTGTATTATTATTATTATTATTATTATTATTATTATTATTATTATTATTATTATTATTATTATTATTATTATTATTATTATTATTATTATTATTATTATTATTATTATTATTATTATTATTATTATTATTATTATTATTATTATTATTATTATTATTATTATTATTATTATTATTATTATTAT
>NW_005055094.1:14994-16286 GCF_000277835.1 Geospiza fortis
ATAATAATAATAATAATAATAATAATAATAGTAATAATAATAATAATAATAATAATACCAATAATAATAACAACAACAATAATAATAACAATAATAATAATAATATTAATAATAATGGCAGAGACTTTATCCCTCTTAATTCCCATTTAAAAACCCATATTTTAATGAATTTGGGGATTTTTTGGGTCAGCATTCCGAGCCCAGGTGGCGTCAGAACTGAGAATTCCCAAATTCCCAGGGATTGCTCCCAAAACCCAGCGGCACTCACTGATCACCGAGTCCTGCTCTCCTGGAAATGAAGGAAAAATGGATTAAAAATGGGATAAAATCCTCAAATCCTGAAGTTTTACAGTCAGGAAAATGAAAGATTAAAAAAATAAAATAGTTACACCCCCTTAACTCAAAAAACCTCTGTTTTCATTTCTTAATTCAGGATAATTTTCATTGTTTAATTTGGGATATTTAAATTTTTAAATTCAGGATAATTTAAATTTTTTAATTCAGGATAATTTTAATTTCTTAATTCAGGATATTCCAAATTGGGGTAAATTTGGGGTTTAGAAATGGGGAGTTTGGGGCCCAGAAATGGGATGTGAGAGCCCCAAAAAGGGGTTGTTAATTAGGAATTCCCAATTCAATCAGCCTAATCAGGTCATTCCCAATTCAATCAGACGATTTTGGGGACAGAATTCCCCTTTTCCAGAACTTACGTGCTGCCGACTCCTTCTCCTCTGCACAAAAAACGAAATTATTGCCTCGTTAGCACCATGAATTCATCAATTATTACCATTAATTATCATTTCAGCATTATTACAATTTTTCCCATTATTCCCATTTTTCCTCCAAGATTTCCCTCCCTCCTCCAGGAATCTTTTCCCCCCAAATTCCCTTTTAATGAAGATTTTTTCCTGCACTTTAATTAATTGGCACTCACCCAGCAGCTCCTTCAGGTGCCCTGGGGGGAACAGAGGGAAATTAATTAAAAGATTAAAAATTCAAAAATTAAAATAATAAAATCCCACGAATTCGTTAACATCATTCAATATATGGATGGTTTTAGTCAATGCAGGTTTATAAATATAAATTGGTTTTGTTCTTGTAGAATAGAAATATAAATATCAATAATCTAAATAACGGAAATATAAATAAAAATATTTAATATTTAGAAAATAGAAATTAAATATAAAATATAAAGTAAACATATAACTAAATAAAATGACAGATTAGATAAAAATAAAAATATGGATATGGATAGAAATAGAAATAGAAATAGAAATAGAAATAGAAATAGA
>NW_005055094.1:16776-18050 GCF_000277835.1 Geospiza fortis
ATAAAATATTATAACTATAACTAACTATAATTATTCCTGAACATTAACAGTTTCTATTTCTGATGCGCTGTAATTTCAGGTTTTCACATTTTTATTATTCTCATATTAAATATTTTGTATTTATTTCAGATTTCGCCCTCCCAAACCAAACAAAAACCCAAATTTTCCCCCCAGACCTCCCCGATTTTGGTGGAAAATGCCCCAAAAAAGGAGAAAAAATTTCTCACCCAGCTCGGCCTCGTGCTGCTCTGGGGGGAGAAAAGGGAAAAATGGGAAAAAAAAGGGAAAAATGGGAAAAAAAAGGGAAAAATGGGAATTTCAGCGTTGGGTCAGGGCGGGATGAAATGGGAATTATTCTGGAACTGGTGAAAATTGTTCCAGCCTGGAATGGAAAATTCTGCACTCACGGAGCTTTTTACTGAAGACCTCTGGAAATGGGAAAAGAGGAAATTGATGGTGACAAAAACAGAAATAAAAATTAAAGAAATAGAAACAAAATAAAAATAGAAATAAAGTTTGAAATAGAGACAGAAATAAAAACTAAAAGAACAGAAAGAATGGAAATAGAAACAGAGTCATAAAATATAGATAGAAATAAAAATAAAAGTAAAAAGATGTAAAAATCAAAATAAAAACAAAACAATTAAATTTAAAAATAATAATAAATTAATTAATACTAAAAACAAAATAAAAATTAAAATAACAACCCAAAAAAGGAATAACAAGTCGCCAGGGCCGATTTTGCCCGATTTCCCCCAAAGCGAGCGGCTCCAGCTCACCCACGTCGGCCGTGAGTTCCCCTGCGAATAAAAAATGGAATTGGGCCCCAAATTTCCCAGCGCCGGGCGCTCCCTCCCCGCGGCGTTTTTGGGGCGCAAACCCCGAACTCACCGATTTTCGTGTGCCGCTCCCCTGGGGGGAAGGGTCGGGTTGTTAATGAACGAACTGCTAATTAATGAATAATTAATTAATGGGCTGCAATGAACGAGGGGCCGGCGCAGGCCGGGACTCACCGAGCTCCACCGTGAAGATCCCTGGAACCGAAAATGCCGTGAATGCCCCCAAACTCGGGGCCAGATCTTCCTTTTCCTCTTTCCCCTTTTTTCCCCTTTTTTCCCTTTTCTTTTCCTTTTTCCCCCATTTTTTCCCTTTTCCCCCCCTTTTTTCCCTTCCACCCCCCTTTTTCCCCTTTTTTCCCTTTTTTCCCCTTTTTTTTCCCCTTTTCCCCCCCAATTCAGGCTCAGCCCTCCCAGCCCTGCAATTCTGGGGGATTT
>NW_005055094.1:18064-20036 GCF_000277835.1 Geospiza fortis
GTGGAATTTCGGGATTTCCCCCCAAATTCCGTGGAATTTCAGGATTTTTCCCCAAATTCTGTGGAATTTCAGGATTTTTCCCCCAAATCCTGTGGAATTTCGGGATTTCCCCCCAAATTCCGTGGAATTTCAGGATTTTTCCCCAAATTCTGTGGAATTTCAGGATTTTTCCCCCAAATCCTGTGGAATTCAGGGATTTCCCCCCAAATCCTGTGGAATTTCAGGATTTTTCCCCCAAAACCTGTGGAATTTCAGGATTTTTCCCCCAAAACCTGTGGAATTTCAGGATTTTTCCCCCAAAACCTGTGGAATTTCAGGATTTTTCCCCCAAAACCTGTGGAATTTCAGGATTTTTCCCCCAAAACCTGTGGAATTTCAGGATTTTTCCCCCAAATCCTGTGGAATTTCAGGATTTTTCCCCCCAAACCTGTGGAATTTCAGGATTTTTCCCCCAAATCCTGTGGAATTTCGGGATTTCCCCCCAAATCCTGTGGAATTTCGGGATCTTTTCCCCCAAATTCTGTGGAATTCAGGGATTTTGCCCCAAACCCTTTAGAAACAGAAGGTTTCCTCCCAAAATCTGCGAAATTTGGATTTTTCCCCCAAACCCTGTGGAATTCAGGGATTTTGCCCCAAACCCCTCAGAAACAAAAGTTTTTTCCCCCAAATTCTGTGGAATTTAGGAATTTCCCCCGCAGTTCTATGAAATTCTGGGATTTCCCCCCAAATTCTCTGGAATTCACGGATTTTTGCCCCAAAGTCTCTGAAATTTGAGGATTTTGCCCCAAATCCCAGCGGCCCCGTTCCCTCAGGCACTCACGGATGGTGGCGTCGCACTTGGCTGAGGGGAAATAAATCAAAATTTAAAATGCAAACGAGAATTCAAATTAAAAAACAAAAATAAAAACCGACAAAATTTGGTGTTTTGTCTCTTTTTCCCCATTTTGCCCAAAACTCACCCAGCTCTGCCCGGAGCTTCCCTAAAAACAGAGAAATAAAGCGAAAAAATTGTAATTATTGAATTGAGTCTGACCAAAAATTAAATACAAATATCAACAGAAATCCATTTTTATATAAGAATTTTTTTGGTAATAATTTTTAAATCTAATCAATTTTACACAATGTGTTCATAAATATTCATGAAGAACGAATATATTAAATTTTAAGCGTGGATATAGTGAATTTTAATAATTAATACGGTCAAAATGTGATTGATACAGCCACAACAGTAATTTGAAATATTTTAAATAATTAATAGAATTAAAATTTATAAAATTTATAAAACGATACAATTTTATAAATTATTAAAAAAGAGGAGGAATTGGGGCTGGGCAGCTGCAGGGGAGGAAATTCTGGGGAATTTTGGGGAAATTTGGGGAATTTTGGGGAATTTTGGGGAATTTTGAGGAATTTTGAGGAATTTTGAGGGATTTTGGGGAATTCTGAGGAATTTTGGGGAATTTTGGGGAATTCTGGGGAATTTTGAGGGATTTGGGGGAATTTTGGGGAATTTTGGGGAATTTTGGGGAATTTTGGCACTTACGGAGCCCGGAGTCGCGCTCGGCTGTGGGAAAAGCACCAAAAATAATTAAAAATCACAACAAATTAACTTGAAAGCACCAAAAAGCACCAAAAATCCGATTTTGGGGCTGCGCTCCGCCTCCCCCCTCCCCAAATCCAAAAAAATCTCCAAAAATTCCGATTTTCCTCCCAGCGAAGGGAATTTCCAATTTTATGTCGTTTTTTATTGATGGCTTCATCCCCAAGAAGTTGAAATTTTCCAATTTCTTGGTTCCTGTTCCCGATTTTCCTGGTCAATATTTGAAGTTTTCACCCATTTTTCCGTTCCTGACATTCCCGAACATTTACCGGGTTTTCAATAAATAAAATGAAATGAAATGAAATAAAGTAAAATAAAATGAAAAATAAAGTAAAATAAAATAAAATAAAATGAAATAAAATAAAATAAAGT
>NW_005055094.1:21138-23641 GCF_000277835.1 Geospiza fortis
CAAAAAAAGAGGAAAAAAGGGGAAAGAAAGCAGGAAAAGGAGAATTATGAGCAAATTCCTTCGTGTTGTGGTGGGTGTGAGGCGGTGCCAGGAATTGGGATTTTTCCCCCCAAAATTTCCTCTAAAATGAGGATTTTGGCCTTGGACTGACTGAGTTTGGCGCTGGATTCACCTGAAAAAAAGGAAAGGAAATAAAAGAAATGGAAAGAAAATAAAAAACTGGAAAGAAAATAAAACCCAGCCTCAATTCACCCCAAACCCCGGGAAATAATAAATATGAAAAAATTAAAAAAAAATTCCCAAAATCCAAAAAAAATCCCCAAATCCTCCCACCCCAGAACCTCCAATTTGAGGGAATTTTTATTTTTATTTTTATTTTTATTTCTATTTTTATTTCTATTTTTATTTTTATTTTTATTTTTATTTTTATTTTTATTTTTATTTTTATTTTTATTTCTATTTTTTATTTCTATTTCTATTTTTATTAACATCCCTCTCTACAATCCTAAAAATTGGGTTTATTAAGGAAAAACCAGCCCTAAAACCGCCTAAAAATGCACAAAATGTTCAAATTTTCATTTTTTTCAGCCGTGGTTTGCATGACTGGGGCCTTGATTTTCATTTCAAGGCCATAATTCCCATTTTAAGCACAAATTTGGGGGGAAAAGTTCCCTTTGAAGACCCAAATCGTTCATTTTAGGGAGGAATTGGTGATTTTAAACCCAAATCTTTCGTTTTAAACCCAAATCTTTCGTTTTAATCCACGAAACTCCTTACCCAGGTCCGAGGTGAGTTTGCCTGGAAGCAAAAAAATGAAAAAGAAAATTCAAATTATTTCAAATTATTATTTTCCCAGGTCTGGATCCATCCCTGGGGAAAAAGGGGCCCCAAAATCCCAAATTTTTCAGGAGCAGCCCCAAAAACCTCCCGGGGATCCCAAAATTGACGGAAAATGTTGGAATTTCATTTTTTCGTGGGAAGAAAGGAAAAGGAACTCACTGATCCTCCTGTCCCGCTCCTCTGGGAAGGGAGAGAGGGAAAGGGAATCAGAAAATGGGGAAAAAGGGGGGGAAAAAGGGAAAAAATAGAGGGGGAAAAGGGGGAAAATAAAAGGGAAAAAAGGGGGAAAATAAAGGGGGAAAATAAAGGAAGAAAAGGGAAAAAAGGGGGAAAATAAAGGAGGAAAAGGGAGGAAATAAAGAGAAAAAAGGGGGAAAGGTGGGGAAAATAAAAGGGAAAAAAGGGGAAAATAAAGGGGAAAACAAATGGAAAAAGGGAGAAAATAGAATGGAAAAGGGGGAAAATAAAGAGGGAAAATAAAGAGGGAAAAAAGGGGAAAAATAAAGGAGGAAAAGGGAGGAAATGAAAAGAAAAAAGGGTGAAAGGTGGGGAAAGGGGGGGGAAATAAAAGGGAAAAAAGGGGAAAATAAAGGGGAAAATAAAGGGAAAAAAGGGAGAAAATAGAGGGGAAAAGGGGGAAAATAAAAGGGAAAAAAGGGGGAATAAAGGGGGAAAATAAAGGAGGAAAAGGGAAAATAAAGGGGAAAATAAAGGGAAAAAAAGGGAAAAACGGGGAAATAAAGGGGGCGGAAGGGGAAGAAATAAAAGGGGAAAATAAAGGGGAAAAAGGGTAAAAAAGAGGGAAAATAAAAGGGAAAGAAGGGGAAAATAAAGGGGGGAAAGGGGGGGAATAAATAGGAAAAAAAAGGAAAAAAAAGGGAAATGAAGGGGGAATAAAGAGGGGAATCAGGGTGGAATGAATGGGGGTTGTTGGACACGTTCTGGAACATTCCGCGGGGAAAGAGGAAAATCTCTCACCCAGATCCGCATTTTCCCCTGAAAAGAGGAGAAAAAGGAGCAGATTGGGTCAGTCTGGGGGAGTTAAAGGCGAGTTCAGTTTTATCGGGGTATTCTGGGCTACTTTGTTCTACCCCCAAAAAATCAAATTGCACCCAAAAAAAAGTGAATTTCCACCCCAAAAAATCAATTTCCACCCAAAAAAATCAATTTCCACCCAAAAAAATCGATTTCCACCCCAAAAAAAAGCCAATTTCCACCCCAAAAAAATCGATTTCCACCCCAAAAAAAATCGATTTCCACCCCAAAAAAAGCCAATTTGCACCCAAAAAAGCCAATTTGCACCCACCTGGCTCCATGGCGGCGCCGCTCCCAGCCAGGCTCGGCTCCGGCTCCCTCAGCCTGGGGCAAAAAAAGCCAGAATTGGGTCAGGGCTGCGTTTTCCTGGACAATCCGGGAATTTGGGGAATATTCCAGCCCGGGGGAGGGAGGGCAAGGAAGGAGTTTCCCGATTTCTTTAGAATTTCCCAGTTTCCCCACAATATTTTGTGCCCATTTTTTGCCTATTTTTGTTCCCATTTTTTGCCCATTTTTGTGCCATTTTTGTGCCCATTTTTTGTCCATTTTGTGCCTATTTTGGGCCTATTCTTGCGCCCATTTTTTGTCCATTTTTGCCCAGGAAAAGGTCCCTGGACTGTCCATAACT
>NW_005055095.1:0-2300 GCF_000277835.1 Geospiza fortis
GGTCTCTGAGCCCCCTGGCAGGGGTCTCAGCAGTCCAGGACAGCCAGAGGAATGTCTTGAATTCCGACATGCAACCAGGCATACAGCACTATTTCTTCTCACATCTCTGCTACATTGCACATTCACGGCACAGATTTTTCTAATTACCCTTATGTCCTGGGTACAGGGATAATGGGCAGAGTTTTAGCGCAGTTTATTCCACACCACCAACTTCATTGGAGGAGGAGAGGGTTTTCGCAAGGAACTGGAACTTTTTTTTTGCCCCAGTTGTGGAAGGTAGTGGTTTTGTCCCCTGTAAAAAACATGAGCAGAAGTGGAGGGGTCGCCTTTCTTTTGTCAGGCTCACTCGTGAGAGGGAGTTGCCCTCCCAGACCCCAGCCGCCACCTGACATTGCTGCCACCAGGGAGAGCCCTGCTGGGTGATGTGGAGCGAGCAGCTCAGCAGCATAACTCTTTTTGGATAAAATAGCTTTTCATATTTTGCTTTGCCCTTGTTTTCCATTGTTTTCTGGCTAGGGGAGGGCATTAAACCGTGGAAACTCATTTGCCACATTGTTTCCTTTGTTCTCTTGAGCCACTGGTCCAGTGCAGGAGCCCCCCACCATCTTGCCATTGTTCCCAGGGGGCCACATGGTGCAGAGTGTGGGAATAGCCGCCATGTTGTCTTTTTCTGGGGAAACTACATGGAGCCAGCAACTTGGGAACAACTGCCATCTTGGTTTTGTCATAGTGGGCCAGGTGATATCTTTCAGTGGTGAATACACTTTTTTTGTGGGTAAACCAATATTTTGTACAACTGGTGTGTTCATTACAATTTCTTCGGTAAATTGTGACTCCAACTTATAATCTCCCGTAGTCTTTTTTCATCACTATTGAAAGGGGGTGGTTTGAGTGGGCTTAATTTTCCTGCCAAGTTTAAAAACCAGCACACCCTACTCTCAAACAAAAGTATTTTGGTTCACACTTTTACTGTATTTCCCTTGCCCTTCTTTTCCCAGCACATGCACATAGACAACGGGGGAAGCCCATTGTCCTGGGTTGACTATATAATGCTTTTATCCCCAATCGTCTTGTTCTGTTTATGCTAGATAATAAGTTTTGCACCTTTAAGACTTGTTCCAAGAGCGAAGGAGGAAGAGAAGAAGCACCGAGTTTGTTATCGGAAACTGCACTTACTCCCCCGCATCCTGCTCCTGGACGGACTGTTGTTATCTGCAGAGAGACAGACAGCAGGACAGAGCTCTCCTTTGTTTTGAGTTAGTTTTAGCTAGCTGAAGCAAAAAAGTTCCCTAGACTGAAGGGGTTTTTTTTCCTTTTTCTTTAGACCTGTTTAAACCTGGTCTAGACTGAACACCCAGAAGAACACTGACAACTCACACCTATGGCCCACCAGGCCGGGCCTGAGTGGTGGCATTTCCAGCACTGGAGGGACTGATAAGAGACTGAGTGAGCCAAACTGCAACCCAGGGAGGGGACTTTTCTGAGTTTGTCATCTCTTTTAGAGCAGCAAGAAGTTTTATTGTTTAATAAACATGGTTTTTCCACTTTTCTCCAAGAAAGTATTTTTCCCAAACCAGTTAGAAGAAGGGCCAATTGAAACTGCTTTTCTAGAGGGGCCCCTTTGGGGGTTCTCTCCCCAATTTGCCCTGAACCAGAACAAATACATCTGGTGGTGCCCAACATGGGGCCCAAGAAAGTGGAAAAAACCTTTATTGATTGCATGTTAGTTGTGCTTACTCTGTAGTGGGTTAAAGCAGTCAGTAGCCATGTTGCTTGAATAAGTAATGTCTCTTAGGGTAGAAGCCTTCATGTAGTTCTAGTCTCTAAACTTTTTTGAGGTTTTAATACCTTTCTGGTCACTAAGATTATTGCCCCTAACACGTAGTTTTTACAGTAGAGGGGCACGGATTAGAATAGCTATTGTGCTGGGCTTGGTGATAATGATTTATAGGGAGTTTACAAAAATACTAAAGTCTGTTCAAGATATGTATGGTTTATAGTTTCTTCATCCTACCCTACGCCCCAGTTCCAATAGTATGTTTTGGGGGTTTATTAGTAATTACACCTGGTTTGTAAGAGAAAGAGCAAGGGATGAGGCTTTCCAGCCTTTCCTTTCCTTCTTCTCCTTTAAATCTGTTCTATCACTTTTTGAGAATGTTCAGTTTCCCCTGAATGTTAAAGAGACCATCTTTCTGGTATTTAATCTAGTAAGCTTCCTCTATACAGTCTGCAACTTCTCTAGAATGAGGGCTGAGATGTCCAAAAGAGCTGATGAGACCCCTGACCCAGAAGTAGACCCA
>NW_005055095.1:3137-19025 GCF_000277835.1 Geospiza fortis
GACCAGTTGGGGGGTGGGGCCGATTGAATCTGCTTTTCTAGAGGAGCCCCTTTGGGGATTCTCTCCCAGATTTGCTCTGAACCAGGACAAATACATCTTTTGGCACCCAATGCGTGGCTCGAGAAGGTGGAAAAAAGCTCTATTGATTGTGTGTTGGTTGTGCTCGCTCTCTAGCGAGTTAAAGCAGTCAGTAGCCATGTTGCTTGAATTCATAATGTCTCTTGGGGTGGAGGCCTTCATGTGGTTCTGGTCTCTAGACCTTTCTGAGGTTTCAATACCTTTCTGGTCACTAGGATTATTGTCCATAACAGGTAAGTTTTATGGTAGAGGGGCACAGATTGGAATAGCTGTTGTGCTGGCCTTGGTGATAATGATTTATAGGGCGTTTACAAAGATACTGGCGTCTGTTTACGATATTTATGGTTTACGGTTTCTTCATCCTACCCTGCATCCCAGTTCCAGTAGTATGTTTTGGGAATTTATTAGTAATTGCACCCAGTTTGTTAGAGGAGGAACAGGGAATGAGGCTTTCCCGCCTTTCCTTTCCTTCTTCTCCTTTGAATCTGTTATGTCACTTTTTTAAAATGTTCAGTTTCCCCTAAATGTTAGAGACCATCTTTCTAATACTTAATCTGGTAAGCTTCCTCTATATTGTCTGCAACTTCTCTAGAATGAGGTCTGAGATGTCCAGAAGAGCTGATGAGACCCCGACTCAGAAATAGACCCAGGCGTGGAAAATCCTGAGTGGTGTGGAGAATGAGAAAATATAAGCCAAACCCTGAAGAAATTTTCTGATCCTGTAGACTGAGATTTTCCACGTGAACAAATTCAGAACCCAACTGAAGTGGGGAAATACCTAAAAGAGAAGTGCCATGATGACTCTAAAAAGAGAAGTGCCATGATGACTCTAAAGAGAGAAGGCTCATTACAATAAGCTGGACCCTAGCCTATGCTTATCGCACACTGCTGGATACTGTAGGGCAGCAGACAGAGGCAGAGGCAGGGAGATAAAGCAGCAGCTACCCCAGTCACTCAGGCTGCAGCCAACACCCCAGCTACTCATACTGTAGCTAAACCAGACAGTGAACCTAAGCCACTGGCAGTTGTTGCAAAAAAGAAACACACGAGCAAAACCAATCGGCCAGTGACTGACAATGATGATCCAAGAGAAAGACCCTCAACACCAATTACTGATACAAAAGCCAAAGTTAAAGCAACTGACACAAGATCAGAAGCCACTATTGAGTCCTATTCCCTAAAAGACCTTCGTCGCCTAAGAAAGGATTATACTGGAAGACCGGATAAATCTATAATTAGTTAGTTAGTCCATCTTTAGGTTGCTGAAAGCGAGGCTACAATTTTAGATGGTAGTGAAGCGAGGCATTTAAGATCCCTGTCACATAATCCCGTCATCGCCTGAAGAATGATGAGGGGGGCTAACCCTCACAGCCTCTGAGCACGGGTCCTGGCAAGTATAGCACAAAGATATCTGTGTGCAGATGATCTCTATATGCAACAAACTCAATAGAAGACCATAGAACAAGGAATTAAACACTTAAGAGAAATAGCAATAGCAGAGATTATCTTCTCAGATGACATAAACACTATAAATCCAGACTTAGTACCATGTACATCCGTAATGTGGCAAAAACTTATATGACTTGGGCCACAAGAATATGCTTCTGCTTTAGCAATAATGAAGCAGGATGACAGTGAGAAGACTGTGCTTAATATGGCAAAGAAGCTCTGAGCATATACAGATGCTGTACATAGCCCAACACATGCCAGAATCGCAGTGGTAGAAACACGTCTGCAGAAATTAGAAGATAAGATAGAAGAGCATCACAAAAAACTCAGGAAAGAGATTAAGAGAGCTTTCTCCAAATCTCAGCAGCACAGATCAGAAGTTCTAGTATCCAACACAGAAGTTCCCCAGATGGGGAGAGAAGGTACACCCCACGAGCTGAGCTGTGGTTCTTCCTGCGTGATTGCAGAAAAACCATAAAAAGATAGGATAGAAAATCTACTGCTGCTCTGGCGCAACGGGTGTGTGAATTAAAGAAGGCAAAACTGGAAGTGGAAGTTCCACCAAAAGTGAAGCAGTTCCAGTAGCCTGTAACCGAACTGCCATATATGATAATGCCCATATTTTCAATCCCCTTGAAAGAACCTCCAAGACATATGCCCAGGGAAAGAAGGATAACCAGGCTTGGAGGGGCCCTGCCTCTGGCCAAGTAGAGGCTAGGGAAAACCGTGCTTTTTTAGACTGTGTGGATTTGTTAGCCTGACACATCTGAACCACAAGAATATAAAGTTTTAGTCGACACTGGTGCACAGTGCACATTAATCCCATCAAGACATGTGGGGGCAGAATCTGTTTCTATTGCTAGTGTGACAGGGGATCACAGGATTTTAATTTAGTAGAAACTGAGGTGAGCCTGACTAGAAATGAGTAGAAGAAACACCCTATTGTGATTAACCCAGAGGTCCCATGCATTTTAGGCATAAACTTCCTCCAAAGTGGGTATTTCAAAGACCCAAAAGGACTCAGATGAGCATTTAAAATAGCTACTATAGAAACAGAGGGCATCAAGCAATTAAACACTTTGCCTAGACTATCATAAAACCCATCTACAGTAGGACTTCTGAAGGTAGAAGAGCAACAAGTGCCAATTACCACCTCGACAGTGCACCACCAACAGTACCAAACAAATCAAAATGCCGTGATCCTCATCCACAAAATGATCCATGAGCTAGAGAACCAAGGGGTAGTCAGCAAGACCCATTCACCCTTCAACAGCCCCATTTAGCCTGTGCATAAATCTGAAAGAGAATGGAGATTGACTGTAGACTACCGTGCATTAAATGAAGTGACTGCACCACTGAGCGCTGCTGTACAGACATACTAGAACTCCAATACAAACTGAAGTCCAAAGCAGCAAACTAGTATGCCACTATCAATATTACCAATACATTTTTCTCCATTCCTCTAACAGCAGAATGCAGGCCTCAGTTTGCCTTCACCTAGAGAAATGTGCAGTACACCTACAACCAACTGCCCTAGAAGTAGAAACACAACCCCACCATCTACCATAGACTAATCCAAACTACACTAAAAAAGAGTAAAGCTCCAAAACATCTACAATATATTAATGACATCATTGTGTAAAAGAAAACGGCAGCAAAAGTGTTTTAAAAAGAGAGAAAATCATCCAAATTCTCCTGAAAGCCAGCTTCACCATCAAAAAGAGCAAAGTCAAGAGACCTGCTCGAGAGATCCAGTTTCTGAGAGTGAAGTAGCAAAATAGACAGCATCAGATTCCCACCAATATCATCAACAAGAACACAACAGTCTCCACCATCCAACAAAAAAGAAACACAAGCTTTCCTAAGCACCATAAGTTTCTATAGAATGCACATTCCTAAATACAGCCAAATTATAAGCCCTCTCTACCTAATCACCCACCAAAAAAACTACTTTCCTCTGAAGCCCTGAACAACAACAAGCCTTTACCCAGATCAAACAAGAAATCACTCATGCTGTAGCCCTTAGCCCAATCAAGACAAAACCAGATGTGAAGAATGTGCTCTACTCTGCAGCCAAGACCCATAGTTTATCCTAGAGCCTTTAGCAAAAAGTACCTAGTCAGACTCAAAGCCGACCACTAAAATTTTAAAATCAAAACTACAAAAAGTCTCAAACCAACTATACTCCAACAGAAAAAAAAAAATTAGCAGCCTATAAAAGAATCCAAACCACCTCAGAAATAATAAGCACTAAAGCACAACTCCTAACACCCCAACTACCAATACTAGAGTAAATGTTCAAAGCAAAAGTTCCCTCTACCCACCATACCACCAATACCACATAGAGCAAATAGATTGCTCTCATCACCCAATGCGCCCATATTAGAAAACTAAATCACCCTAAAATTCTAAAAATAATTACAAACTATCCAGAAAGTAAAAGCTTTAGTCTCACTAATAAAAAAGAACAAAAAGTGACATGTACTAAAGAAGCACCACCATATAACCAACTACCAGCAGAAAAAACACACTACGCTCTTTTTACTAATAACTCTTACCACATTGTGATAATGAAACAAAAGTAAAAAACAGCCATATAGAGCCCCACACGACAAGTCACAAAAGCTACTAAAAAAGAGAGTAGATCAAGCCAACTTACTAAACTCAAAGCTATTCAACTAACCCTAAACATTGCTAAAAGAGAGAAGTAGCCAAAGCTCTACCTCTACACTAATTCATAAATAATAACCAATGCTCTATAGAAATAGCTAAAGAAGTAAAAAAGAGGCTAATTAGCAGCATAAAAAAACCCCAACAATTTAAGCTACTAATGAGTAAAAAAACATTGCTACCAAAATAAAGAAACTACCTGTAAAAGTTCACCATATAAACACCCATGTCCCCAAGAGTAAAGCAAATAAAGAGCATCAAAACAATCAACAAATAGACCAAACTACAAAAATAGAAGTATCAAAAATAGACTTAAATTAGCAACACAAAAGAAAGTTGTTCCTAACTCAATAAGCCCATCATGCCTCAAGTCATCAGAGTAAAAATACCACCTATAAGTAAGCACAAAACCAAAAAGTAGATCTAACCATAAACAATATTTCTCAAGTTATCCATGACTGTAAGACGTATACTACTGTTGTAGTGTGTTTTTACACTTTGTAATAGTTTTGTTTTTGCATCCCTGTATTTTTCCCAAATGGTTTACCCCAGATTGTACCCCCTCCCTTTACCTGTGTAATCCCTTTCCTTTGCTGAGATCATCCCCAAACCCCCACTCTGGCTCTGTCAATCACTCAGCATGCCATCCCCTCCATCTAGAAGTTTCAGTCCAGGACATCGAGTGATTAGCCAGAGGCTAAGGGGCCACACCCCCCGTGTTATCCCATACACTGTCCTAAATGTCTATCCCCCAGTATCCATCCCTTAGGGTCACTTATTGGTTAGTAAAATGTTATCTACTTTCGGTTTCCACCTCCCTTTAAATGTAACCTTGGCATCTCTCCTGGGGCACTCAGCAGGAGACCCACTGAGGTGTAGGGGCTCCTCTGGAGCTCCTAGAATAAAACCTTGGATTAACCCCTGCTAAGAGTCGGCCCTTTTATCTTCTACCGATGTCTCTAGTGTCTCTTCTGCTGCAAAGGCGACTAGTCTAGGTGCCCTCAGTACCCTCGGGGCACAAGAGAGTGTCTCCCCGCTGTCGGCCATGTCAGGGTTGCCCCCCCACTGTCTGCCGACTCAGGGCTGGCCAGGGTTCCTGAGAGGCTCCCAGAGAGACAGAGACATACTACCATCAAACAGACCAAGCGAGTAAAGCCCCTGTAGTATAGTGAGCAGTAGTCCAAATACACGTATAGAAAAGCTGAGCAAACTAACTACATCACACTGCCCCAGACACACCAAAGCAAACACTCTGTGCTCACAATAGTAAAAACCACCACAAGATAGTTAAAAATCTACCCTGTACCTCATGCTACAGCCCATAACGCCATCCTGGGCCTTAAAAAGCAAATCCTTTAGAAGCATAGTACCACTGAAAAAATAAAAATTAAGTCAATCAACAAGACTCATTTCAAAAACAGCCTTATCAACACCTGAGCTAAAGAACATAGCATTAAGCGAGTATACCATATCCCCTACCATACACCCACTGCAAACAAAGTAGCGAAGTACAATAGACTGTTAAAAACAACCTTAAAAGCATTAAGTGGGAGATCTTTCAAAAATTAAGAGCAACATCTAACAAAAAACACCTAGTTAGGTAACACCCAAAGTGCTACTAACCGAGTGGGCCCTGCCCAATCTGAACCTTTACATAAAATAAAGTCCCAATAGTGCATGTCAGAAGTTTATTGGAAAAGACACTTTAAATCAATTCTACCTCAAGTACAGACAAACCCATTCATAGAGTTGTCTTTACTCAAAAATCAAGTTACACATCGATAATGCAGAAAGATAGAACAACACGATGTATACCTTCAAAAAATCTAATTGTTGAGTGAAAACTATGTGTAAATATCACTATTTACTAAATGTTACTACCATTGTCTATGTATAGCTATATATTAGATATATAATATATGTGTTTGTAGAGTTAGAATATATATTAATTTTAGTAGTAAGCTAACAATATAGAGATAAGGAGTAGAATGTCCTAAGTTAACTATATAATGCTTTTATCCCAAATCGTCTGTTCTGTTTATGCTAGATAATAGGTTTTACACCTTTAAGACTTATTCCAAGAGTAAGAAGGAGAGAGAAAGAAAAAGCACACAATGTATTTTCAAACACTACACTCACTCCTCCACATTCCTGCACAACTCACACCTATAGCCCACCAGACCGAACCTGAGCCACGGCATTTCCAGTGCCGGAAGAACTAATAAGAAACTGAATAAGCCAAGCTACAACCCAAAAAAGAGACTTTTCTGAAATTGTCAACTCTTTTAAAACAGCAAAAATTTTTGTTGTTTAATATTGTTTAAGTTTTATTGTTTAATAAACAAATTTTTCCACTTTTCTCCAAAAAATATATTTTCCCCCAACCAATTAAAAAGAAAACCAACTAAATCTGCTTTTCTAGAAAAACCCCTTTAGGAGTTCTCACCCAAATTAACCCTAAACCAAAACACCCATCCATCTCTCTCCTATGCTCAAGAACTTGCTCTTTCTTGAAGGAAGATGTACTGACAGATGCTTCCTGGTTAACTCCGGAATCCTAACAGAACAAGAATTGTTAGCAGAACTGCCACCTTGGAATTCTAGAGGCCAGACTTCAGCCTGTTTAGGACACTGGTTTACAGAGTCCCTTGAGAAGTGGTGCTGAAGAGTAAAGGTGTCCAGGAAGGCTGGACATTCTTCAAGAAGAAAATCTCAAAGGCACGGCAAAGGGCTGTCCCCATGTGCCAAAAAGACGAACTGGCAGGGAAGAAGAGTGGCCTGGCTAACAGACAGATTTGGCTGGAACTCAGAAAAAAAATGAGAATTTATGACCTTTGGAGCAAGGGGGAGGCAGCTCAGGACTATAAGGATGTCATGAGGTTATGCAGGGAGAAAATTAGAAGTGTCAAAGCCCAACTAGAACGTAATCTGGCTACTACCATAAACGATAATAGAAATGTTTCTATAAATACATTGTCAACAAAAGAAGGGCCAAGGAAAATCTCCTTTATTGGATGAGGGAGAAACATAGCAACAAAGGATAAGGAAAAGGCTGAGGTACTTAATATCTTCTTTGCCTCAGTCTTTAATAGCAAGACCAGTTGGTCTGCGGGTACCCAGCCCCCTGAGCTGGAAGACAGGGATTGGGAGCAGAATGAAAACCCCATAATCCAAGGGGAAATGGTCACCGACCTGCTACACCACTTAAACACACACATGTCTATGAGGCCAGATGGGATCCACCCAAGGGTACTGGGGGAGCTGACAGTGGTTCACCAAGACACTTTCAATCATTTACCACCAGTCCTGGCCAACTAGGAGGTCCCAGTTGGCTGAAAGTTAGCAAATGTGATACCCATCTAGAAGAAAGGCTGGAAGAAGGATCTAGGGAACTACAGGCCTGACAGCCTGAACTCTGCCTGAGAACCAAGAACACCATTGCAGCTTCAGGCCCAAAAAGTATAAACAACAGCAAATTGAGGAGAGCAATCTGGGAGGATGGGACTTCATAACCTGAAGCTGTAATTGGACAATTAACTCCAATATGTAAATGGACCAAAACTCATAAAAGTGTGAAAACTCATGACTCGCCATCCATCTTGGTTCATCTTGGGTAGAGCCACGTCTAGGCTCTTGTACTGCCCAACGTGTATCCTTTGAAGGCCTTTTAATAAATACCTACTTTATTCCTTTAACACTGTCTAGCCTCTGTTCTAGGTAGCCTTTCAAAGTATTATTTTTTTGGTGGACTCTGCCATGACAGGCAAGGCATCTGGAAAATCCCTGGACTAGAGGAACACCCAGCTGCCCCCCCCACTCTTGCCAGCACTCCCAGGGGGCCCCAGCGGTGGTTCGGAAGGTATCAGAGCCCAATAATCCTCAGATCTAGCACAAAGGCACCTGAGTTAGGTGTTAAGAGATCTCTTATAGTTTTGTTTAGTGTGGAAGGACCCCAGCGGGTCCATGCAGAGTTCCTTTTACATTCTCTTGTCTATCACTGTTTCATCTGCTAGTGTAGGAGGGGACGCTGTCTGAAAAAGTGGAGTTTTAGCACTGCAGTGGTGTTGGCCTGGGGCCAGTGGTGGCTCAGTGGGTTAGTTCTCGTGCTGCCGCTCCTTGTTCTTGCTCTCTCTCTCTCCCTGGTTATTTTGATTTCTGCGGACTTTTTTACTCAGAAGTGTTAAGACATCAGGTGTGTATTCTCCCGTGAGAATAATAGTCATATTTCAAGAGATACTCCCTTAGGATTAGTATTGAAAAGTTGGCATGAGCTAACCGGTGGAGAGTCATCACTTTTAAAATCCAGACTTATTAGACTCTCAGAAAAAATTTGGCCAACTTATGAACTAGATAATGATAAGACATGGCCTGAATTTGGTAGCTTAGATAAGAAATTAATATCAAGCTTGATATCTCTCAGATGCTAAGACAAGTATTTTGAAGAATTAGAGTATGCTAGCCTTTTTATGGTTTTAGCATGTCAGCAAAGCCCATCAGCACCTAAAAAAGAACAACATATATTACTTTTAAGGAAAAAAGAGAGGAAAAATAAAAAATGAACAGCCAATATTGAACAGTGGGTGTGAAAAAAAGGAGGAGGCAGAGTTAGATCTAGTCGCCCCTGCCTTGAGGGCTGGGCCAGTCCCAGCCATGGCCCTGCCACCACTGCTGGTCACACCAGTGGTGCCACCACCAGCACCACTGTCACAGCAATGGGAGGAGAGGAGTGATAGTAAAAGATTTTAAAATCATAGAAAATTCGGGGAGTTAGAAAGAAAGTTAGGCTTGGTAAACCCTGGGAAATGTTAAGGGTAGGCCCTGGGAAATGTTAGGCCTTGTGTTCACTAGATCATGTCAAACTGCACCTGTGTAATCAGTATATGATAAATGATATGATTGTTAGATGTGATGATTATTTAGTAATTTGATGTAATTATTGTTTAGTCATAAGAAGAATCATGAGAAACTATGTTAGGGGTTTGAGGGGGATCACAAGAAATCCATGCTTGGATGAAATCAATGTATACAATAGAACAATATAAGTTTAATAATTAATATGTAAGTTCTGTAACGATAGAATATAAACCATGTTCAGCCCGAAACCATGTCGGAGTCAGATTTGGGTCTGTGTAACCCTGACAAGCAGAGCTCTTAATAAAAGCACCTGCATATAATCATTCCGTGATTATGTGTTCCTGAACGCTAACAGGGGGGTGGCAGCAGGGAGGACATGGCTCTGGCGGGGTCCGAGCCGGTGAAGGAGGAGGACCACCCCTAAAGGTGGAGCTGGGGGGCAGAGCCTTCTACCGAGAGGGCGGAGAAAGGCCCTCCCATGGAGGGAGTGGTGCCTCTCCCGCTCTTAGGCCTGTGAGTTTCCATAGCAACACTGCTCGCCTCCCAGCTGCCTCAGGAGATAACTTCATCGAAGCGAGAAGGCACCCAGCCCAGCTCCCACAGCTGTGTAAGTCGTGCCTGGCAATTACTAATATCAGGATTAGTTGAAGTAGATCTACCATAGCAGACTCAACAGAGTCAGACAGCTTGTCCTTGTTTAGGGAAAATTTGGGAGAAAACCTCCAAAGGGAGCCCCTCCAGAAAGCAAACCCACACGGCCCCTCCCCCCAACTGATTCGGGAAGGATTCTTCGGAGAGAAGTGGAAAGAACCTGTTTATTTAACAGGCAAAACACCCCCCAGCACACAAAATGAACAATACTGGATGACAACACTCTCTCACCACTCTGAAAAAGATGACAAATTCAGAAAGTCTCTCTTGGGGATGGTCGCTCTGTTATCAGTCCCTCCGGTGCTGGGGGTAGCTGCTTCAGGCCACAAGGTTCAAACTCTCTGTGTTTCCCAGGTCCCAGTCCAGAGGAGGTTCGAGTAGGTCCAAAAAAGGGAAAGGAAAAACAGTCCGGGTAAAAATTCAGACTGCTTAGCTAAACTACCTAATGAGCAGAAGCAAAAAGAAAGAGCAAAGCAGGAGCTAAGCAGAAGCAAGAGCAAAGCAAAAAAAGCAAAGCAAAAAACAAAAGCAGCACTATGTATTGCCCCATCTCTGTGTCCCGCCAGCCGTGGGGGAGCAGGCTGATAAGAAACCAAACCAAAACATTCACTCTTCAGAGCCAGTCTGGAAGGCACAGAAAATAATATCCAGCATAAACAAAACATACGAATGGGGATGCAAGCATCATAACGTCACCCTAGGACATTCCACCCCTTATCCCCATATCGTCAACATAGTACCACACATCATGCATTTTATTCACATAAAACTTCCATCTGTTCCCCCAAAAATTACAAGCAATACCCATCATGCCCTCATCACAACCCCACACTGGACCACTGAATCCAGGCCCTATACTACAGAGCTGCAGGATTCCCCACTTTCACTTTACTCACACAAAACTCCATCTTTCACTTGCTCAGACCTTCAACACTTACACATTTCCTTCTATCTCATGTTGTGGGGAAATATAAAGAGAATCCAGATAAGGTGGCAAAATTAGTAGAAAGGGCAATTATCACACAAAACCCTGACTGGGCTGATTTGAACTCTATGTTAGAGACATTACTTGATCCCACTGAGAGACAAATGGCTAATAAAGCTATTACAACATCGGTAGAGGCAAGTATAGCAAATGGGTTGATCCAAGGCACAGTTACACAGATATTTCCATTAGAAAATCGAGGATGGGATGCGAACTTTTCAGAACATATGGCGAGGTTAAAACAATATCAGTCTTGTGGTATTTGGATTAAAACATGATGTCCCTAAAGCTATAAATTGGTCAAAGCTTTACAAAGTAAAGCAAAATTATGATGAATCACCCACTGATTTTTTAAATAGGTTAAGAGAAACTGCCATCAAATATACAGATCTAGATCCTGAATCCTCTGATGGTAAAGCACATCTAGTTCTCTTGTTTATGGGTCAAGCTATAAATGATATAAGAAGAAAGCTGCAAAAGATAGAGGAAGTTCGAGACAGATAAATTGGTAGAAGTGACCTCGAAGGTATTTCGAGACAGGGGCCCAAATGAAAGTGACCCCTACCTAGTAAGAAGGCAACTCAGGAAAAGTCATCTAAGAAAACTTCCCCTACAGAGAGAGATCAGTGTGCCTGTTGTAAAAAATGGGGACATTGGAAGAATGACCGTCCAGTGTTGAAACAAAAATCCCCAGTTCCCCAACTCCCAGTAGTACAAAGCTCAAGCTCAGAATGATGGGGACTGAAGGCATCGAATTTTTGGTAGATACTGGAGCAGCATATTCAGCGTTAAATACCTTAGAGGGGAAACTGAGTCAAGATATTGTACATGTTGTTGGGGCAACAGGGGTAAGCAAAACATGGCCTTTCTTCCAACCTTTAAAACTCAAACTGGGGAAGCACTGGGTAACTCATCAATTCCTCTATATGCCTAACTCCCTCAAAACATTGCTGGGGAGGGATTTGTTAGGAAAATTGGAAGCAGGGAATAAATTCAAGAAGGGAAAGGGTGTATGAGTTGTATGTAATTCCTGAATCTAAATTTGTCCAAGTTGCTGTGCTTTTTATACAGGAAAAATGTGGTGAAATCCCCACTGAAGTTGGAAATGCCATCAATCCAATAGTGTGGGCCAGTGATATCCCAGGAAGATCCAAACAGGCAGAACCAGTGAGTATTGCACTCAAACCAGAAGCCATACCAGTAAGACAAAAACAATACCCTTTGAAATTAGAGAACCGTAAGGGATTGGTATCTGTAATTGAAAAATTCCTACAACATGGGTTATTAGTGCAATGTGAGTCAAAATACAACACCCCCATTTTAGCTGTTAAAAAAGAAGATAATAAGAATTATCGATTAGTACAAGATTTGAGAGCAATCAACAAAATTACAGAGGACATACACCCAATGATAGCAAATCCCTACACCCTTTTGACCACACTGACAGACAAATTAGGGTGGTTTACTGTTGTAGACCTGCATGATACCTTTTTCTGCATTCCTGTGCACAAAAACAGCCAAGAGCTTTTTGCTTTTGAGTGGGAAAATCCTGAGACAGGGAGGAAAAGTCAACTCATGTGGACAATTTTACTCCAAAGTTTCAAGAAAAGCCCAAAATTATTTGGAAATCAGCTAGCAAAGGAATTAGAAGACTGGAAAAGACAAGAGCCAGGGGGAGTTATTCTACAATATGTGGATGACATCTTGGTTGCGGCTAGAATCAGAGATTATTGTATATGATTTACCATAAATTTATTAAACTTGGGACTGAGTGGGTACAGAGTTTCTAGAGACAAAGCACAGATTGTCAAAGAAGCAGTAGTTTATTTGGGGCTTGAGATCTTCTGTGGACACTGACAGCTCAGCAAAGAATGGAAAGAAACCATCTGTTGACTCCCAGAGCCCCATACTGTAAGAGAGATGGAAGCTTTCCTGGGAATGGGAGGTTGGTGTCGTTTGTGGATAGCAAATTATGGACTGCTGGTAAAACCCCTATATGGAGCATTAAAAACAGCTGAAAAAGGAATTATCATATGGACTGAAAACACCAGAGCAGCTTTTAAACAGCTGAAACACTCTCTGATGTCAGCTCCAGCACTGGGACTGCCAGACTTAACTAAACCTTTTGAACTATTTACATATGAAAGACTGAATGTGGCTTTGGGGGTACTAGCACAGTGCCTCGGGAACCAATGGAGGGTTGTGGTCTACTTTTCTAAACAGCCAGACAATGTTCGTCAAGGCTAGCCAGGATGCTTAAAAGTCATGGCAGCTACTGTCATCTTGATCCAGTAAGCCCGAAAACTCACCCTTGGGTGACACATTGTAGTGTGTGTACCCCATGCCGTAGCAGCTGTACTCAAACAAAAGGGGGGACATTGGCTGTCCGGCAACCAGATGCTGAAATACCAATGACTGTTATTAGAGCAGGATGATGTTACCTTGAAAACTACTTCTGTTGTTAACCCTGCCATGTTTCTGTCCTCGACCTTAATTGATGATGTGCCTGAGCATAACTGTTTGCAGACAATTGAAGAGGTCTATTACAGATGACCAGACCTGAAAGACGTGCCCCTAGAAAATCCAGATTGGGAGATTTCTACAGATGGGAGCAGCTTCATGAAAAATGGCAAAAGGATGACAGGCTATGCAGTGACCACGCAGGACAAGGTGATCAAGGCAAAGGCCCTGCCAGCAGATGTGTCATCACAGAAAGTGGAACTGATTGCACTGACAAGAGCCCTAGACCTGAGCGAAGGAAAGAAGGTAAATATATGGACTGACTCTAAATATGCATTTAATGTTGTCCAAGCCCATGGAGCCATCTGGAAGGAGAGAGGACTTCTGAACGCTCAAGGTAATCAAATCAGACATGCTGAACGAAAACTTGCCCTCTTAGTGAGCATTAAAAAACCCACAAAAGTAGTTATCATGCATTGTAGAGGTCACTAAAAAGGGAAAACCACTCCAGAATTGGGAAATCACTTTGCTGATAAAGCAGCAAGAGGAATTGAAGAAAAAAGTATTCTTGCAGTAATTCCACAAAATGAGATTGTTTTGTCAGGGTTCATCCCAAAATATGATCAAGCAGACCACAAACTAATTAAGTTTCTTAAAGCTGAGATCACAGAAAGTGGATGGGCTGTTACACCAGCCAATCAGGTTGTAGTCCCACCCCTGATCCTTCGGGAGCTATCCCAGAGAGAACATGAAAGCACACATTTTGGTGTAAAAAAATCTTCTAAAACACCTAAAAAAGGTAGTAATAGGAACGGGAATGACCGAGATTGTACAATCAGTAGTGAGTAAATGTGAAATCTGCTATAAAAACAACCCTGACAATAGAAAAAGAGTTGTGTTAGGAGTGACAAAGACAGGGGATCTCCCTAGAGATTACTGGCAAATAGATTTTGTGGAGTTACCACACAAAGAGGGATACTGGTACATACTGGTATTAGTTGACACCTTAGGTGAATGGCCAGAAGCTTACCCCTGTCGCACTAACACAGCCAAGGAAGCGGTGAAAGTTTTGCTCCATCATATAATCCCAAGGTTCGGGGTTCCCTTGAGGATGTCATCAGATAGGGGACCACACTTTGTTGCAACAGTGGTTAAAGAAGTTAGCTGGATTTTGGGAATTACTTGGGATCTGCATACACCATATAGACCCCAAGCAAGTGGTAAACTTGAACATATGAATGAGACTCTCAAAACACAAATTAGCAAAATTTGTCAGGAAACATCCATGACATGGGTTCAAGACTTGCCTATAGCTTTACTGAGAATCCGCATACAACGAAGGCGGAGGGATAACATCAGTCCCTATGAAATACTCTATAGTAGGCCATATCAGATTCCACATACTCCAGGTGAAATTCACATGAAGGAGGAACTTGATTTACAGAGATATCTAATGGTTTTAGGTGCCACTTTGCAGAAGCTCCAGAATTACATTGTCCTATCCAGACCCATAGGACTGGACACACCTGCACATCCCTTCCAACCTAGAGACTGGGTCTATGTTAAGTGGTGGGACAGTATCACAGTTGGCAGCTAGCTTGTAGCTGCCAAATTATTCAGACCTTCAACCTTGGCCAGCTTAGTGGTAAAACAGGTCCTCAGATGAGGCAGGGATAGGTTAGATTTATATCTATACAGGGACTTCACCCAATCCCATTCCATCCTGGGCTGCAGACATCTCACTGGTCAGGAGCTAGGCTGTGCAGGAATCAGACCAATAGGCAGTTGAGACTCAAGAGTTTTGAACTCCCTATAAAAGAAAGCTCTTAACAATAAAACACGCTGTTTGTCGCATGGAGCTTTGGGGTGTATGTGTCGTCCCTGTCTCCAAAGACCGACCACACGGAACATGTGGATATTTAAATGTAATAGGACAGTGATCCTCTACAAGCCAGGTGGAGAGGACCTTTCCAAGTCCTGCTGACTACCCTCACCGCAGCCAAAATTTCTGGCAAAGGATCCTGGATTCACTACTCCAGAGTTAAGAAGGCTTCTGATCCTGAAACAACTGAAAAAACAGAGACTGGTGCAGATGAAAACATGTTTTAAATGATTCCTTTTCTGTGCGTAAAGAACTGTTCCTAATAATCAATATTCTTCTTCGCATGATGGCTGTGCAAAACATTGCTGCTGTTATTATTGTTAGATATTTACTGCTGTCAGATATTTGTCTATTATTAAATACCTATTTGTCCTCAGTTATAAGATATGTGCGTATTCTATTTCCCATCTGTTAAAGGTGGGGCAATTATCTTCTGTAACTTGAGCAGTTTATCTCTTCCACAACCAATCCTCCCTCTGGGGACATATCTTCTGTTAATGGGCCATCGAGTCTAAATGCATGACTGATAAAATTACATCATCCCATTGTGAGATGCTCCCCCCAGGGGGAGGAGCCAAGCATACCTACCTGGATATAACCTGAGATTTTGGGACACCAGGAACCTTTCCCCACTGGATTCCAAGAGAAGCAGCTTTCTTCTCCCACTGGATTCCCAGAGGAAGGCCAGGCCCATCTACACCACCACTGGACCTTCAGAAGAAAACTACACCCTTCTACAGGATCACTGCTTCAACAGAAACACATCTGTCACTCCAGGAGGACTGCAGCCACCATTTAATCAGACTGCTACTAACACCCTGATTCACAGAGTGTCAGGTCGTATTCTGACTCTGTCAGT
>NW_005055095.1:19780-23568 GCF_000277835.1 Geospiza fortis
TCCTAAGAGAGGATTTTTCATAAAAGAAATGTCTGTGACAGTCCATCTTGAGTGGAGCCACGGCTGGGCTCTTGTACTGCCCAAGGTGGTTTTTTTTGAAGGGCTTTTAATAAATACATACTTTATTCCTTTAACACCGTCTAGCCTCTGTTCTAGGTAGCCTCTCAAGGCATCACTCTCAGCACGTACCTTGGATACATTTCTGGAAGATCCATATGTAAATACTCAAGTGTGCTTGGTATTTACTGTAACTAACTTATTACTCTTTTCAAGAAGCAAATAAAGAAAACCTGGTGTGTGCTCTTGTGCAAGATTAAATTGGACATCCAAGGCACTTGTTGCCTTAAACTTGGAAGTAACTGCTGTACACTGAGGAACCTTACAACATCGATTACTGATAAACTATCTCCTTCTTCAACATCATAAATGCTGTTCTGAGTTTGAAGGCATGTGCTGCTTTAACATAATTGCTGAATTACCTAGTATGGATGATGACATTCAACATCTGGGCTTAATACATAGAGTAACAGAACCTATCAGGGGTGCCTGGCTAGCTGAGTGGTTTAGGAGGGGCAGGACACTTAACTTGGAGCATTATATCTTTATTCCTTTTTCTATATGCATTATGAAGTGCCTATGTAAGTTTCTTATCCCACAGTTCCAGCCTCAGCAGCAGTAAGTAAAAATCCGATTCATGACCACCTGAGGAACCTGACTAAACATAAGTCTATAGAACCTGATGTAACGAATCAGAGTCCTGAGGGAATTAGCTGATGTAATTGTCAAGCTACATGATATTTGTCTTGGTTTGAAAAAACAGGTGTGTGGTATTCACATATTCTTTGAACAGAGAGAGACTTAATTCTCACCCAGGATTTTCCTGAGAAGCTGTGAGAAAGCTCAGAGAAAGCAATTCTTATCTTTACTTGCTGCATCTGTTGTTTGGCACATGTGGAATGTGTTATGGAGATTGTTTACCAAAAGGGATTTCTTAATTGGACTCTGGTGATGGTGTTTTGATTTCATTTGACCAATTGGAGCCACGTGTGTATCGTGACTGTCTGTAAGGGTCACAGGTTTTTCTTTAGTTTAATATAGTATTAGTGTAGTGTGTAGTATGTAGTATAGTATAGTATACCTTAATAAAGCATTTGATCGGCCTTCTGCAATCATTAAGTCAAGGCTCTTTATTCCCCAGCTGGGGATCGCCCTGCCACAATACAGGTATCTGCTAAGGAAGGCACGAGCCTCCATTGAAATGGAACATGTAAACCGCCTCGCTCCAAATTATTATAATTTTGAAATTAAGAGGCTCTCAGGCAAAGATATGGGAATGGGAATAACAGTTCTTTACTAGGAAAATTAACAATACAAATGCAATACTACAAACAAAAAAAAAAAACAAACACTGACAGAGTCAGAATACGACCTGACACTCTGTGAATCAGGGTGTTAGTAGCAGTCTGATTAAATGGTGGCTGCAGTCCTCCTGGAGTGACAGATGTGTTTCTGTTGAAGCAGTGATCCTGTAGAAGGGTGTAGTTTTCTTCTGAAGGTCCAGTGGTGGTGTAGATGGGCCTGGCCTTCCTCTGGGAATCCAGTGGGAGAAGAAAGCTGCTTCTCTTGGAATCCAGTGGGGAAAGGTTCCTGGTGTCCCAAAATCTCAGGTTATATCCAGGTAGGAATGCTTGACTCCTCCCCCTGGGGGGAGCATCTCACAATGGGATGATGTAATTTTATCAGTCATGCATTTAGACTCGATGGCCCATTAACAGAAGATATGTCCCCAGAGGGAGGATTGGTTGTGGAAGAGATAAACTGCTCAAGTTACAGAAGATAATTGCCCCACCTTTAACAGATGGGAAATAGAATACGCACATATCTTATAACTGAGGACAAATAGGTATTTAATAATAGACAAATATCTGACAGCAGTAAATATCTAACAATAATAACAGCAGCAATGTTTTGCACAGCCATCATGCGAAGAAGAATATTGATTATTAGGAACAGTTCTTTACGCACAGAAAAGGAATCATTTAAAACATGTTTTCATCTGCACCAGTCTCTGTTTTTTCAGTTGTTTCAGGATCAGAAGCCTTCTTAACTCTGGAGTAGTGAATCCAGGATCCTTTGCCAGAAATTTTGGCTGCGGTGAGGGTAGTCAGCAGGACTTGGAAAGGTCCTCTCCACCTGGCTTGTAGAGGATCACTGTCCTATTACATTTAAATATCCACATGTTCCGTGTGGTCGGTCTTTGGAGACAGGGACGACACATACACCCCAAAGCTCCATGCGACAAACAGCGTGTTTTATTGTTAAGAGCTTTCTTTTATAGGGAGTTCAAAACTCTTGAGTCTCAACTGCCTATTGGTCTGATTCCTGCACAGCCTAGCTCCTGACCAGTGAGATGTCTGCAGCCCAGGATGGAATGGGATTGGGTGAAGTCCCTGTATAGATATAAATCTAACCTATCCCTGCCTCATCTGAGGACCTGTTTTACCACTAAGCTGGCCAAGGTTGAAGGTCTGAATAATTTGGCAGCTACAAGCTAGCTGCCAACTGTGATACTGTCCCACCACTTAACATAGACCCAGTCTCTAGGTTGGAAGGGATGTGCAGGTGTGTCCAGTCCTATGGACATGAGCTGTCAGTGTGGGCTGGCAGCCCAGAAAGCCAATTGTATCCTGAGCTGCACCAAAAGCAATGTGGGCAGAAGGGCAAGGGAGGAGATTCTGCCCCTCTACTCCGCTATTGTGAGACCACACCTGGCGTACTGCATCCAGCTACAGGGTCCCCAGCGCAGGAAGTACATAGACCTGTTGAAGTGAGGCCAGAGGAGGGCCATGAAGATGATTAGAGGGATGGAGCACCTCTCATATGATGAGAGGCTGAAAAAATTGGGTCTGGAGAAGAGGCAGCTCTGGTGAGACCCAATTGTGGCCTTTTAATACTTGAAGAGGAGAGGACCTACAAGAGAGCTGGAGAAAGACTTTTTATAAGGGCATGTAGTGGTAGGACAAGGAGGTATGGATTTAACTGAAAGAGGATAGATTTAGATTAGATATTAGGAAGAAATTCTTTCCTGTAAGGGTGATGAGGCACTGGAACAGGTTGCCCAGAAAGGTTGTGGATGACCCATCCTAGGAAATGTTCAAGGCCAAGTTGGATGGGGTCCTGAGCAACCTGGTCAGTTGGAAGGTGTTTCTGCCCATGGCAGGGGTTTGGAACAAGATGATCTTTAAGGTCCCTTCCAACCCAAACCATTCCATAATTCTATGACGATTCTAGGATTAAGCATTTTTAAGAGGATATATTTTCTCTCTTTAATAAATGAGCTGATGTAGACAAAGAAGATCCTGTTTATTCAGATGATGGTCCTTAGCTTTACTGCGAGGAATATTTCTTTCTTCCAGTTTTTTAGTGATTTAGCATGTACTACATTTGCCTTGTATTCAACTGCTGACATTTCAATTATACAGAATATTCAATTTTCATTTTCCACAATACAGCTTTGCAATTAAGCCATGCTAAAGATGAAGCATCTCTTGCATCTATCCCCAGATAAGAAAATAAGCCTAGGGACCAGAAAAGTATTAAAACCATAAAAAAGCCTAGGGACCAGAAACACATGAAGGCTTCTGGCCCAAGAGACATTATGAATTCAAGCAACATGGCAACTGACTACTTTATCCCAATAGGGAGTAAATACAACTAAAATGCAATCAGTACAGGTTTCTTCCACTTCGTCAAGCCTCACATTGGGTGCCAAAAAATGTATTTGTCCT
>NW_005055096.1:0-1594 GCF_000277835.1 Geospiza fortis
TTTTCCAGGGGGCTCAAATCCCATTCCTTGTCCTCCTGGGAACTCAAATCCCATCCCTGCCTTTTCTGGGGGGCTCAAATCCCATTCCCTGCCCTTTTGGGGGGCTCAAATCCCATTCCTGCCTTTTCCAGGGGGCTCAAATCCCGTTCCGTCCTTTTGGGGGGCTCAAATCCCATCCCTGCCCTTTTGGAGGCTTAGATCCCATTCCCTGCCCTTTTGGGGGGCTCAGATCCCATTTCCTGCCCTTTTGGGGGCTCAGATCCCATCCCTGCCCTCCTGGGAACTCAAATCCTATTCCTGCCCTTTTGTTAAATCCCATCCCTGCCCTTTTGGGGGGCTCAGATCCCATTTCCTGCCCTTTTGGGGGCTCAGATCCCATCCCTGCCCTCCTGGGAACTCAAATCCTATTCCTGCCCTTTTGGGGGCTTTAAATCCCATTCCCTGCTCTCCTGGGGGCTCAAATCCCATTCCTGCCTTTTCCAGGGGACTCAAATCCCATTCCCTGTTTTCCTGGGAAATTGGATCCCATTCTTTGCCCTTTTGGGGGGGCTCCAATCCCATTCCCCGCCCTCCCTCAGTGTCCCCTCTCCCCTGTCCCCTCTCTCCCGCCTGTGCCCCGAGGGGTCAGTGCCACCCCTGTCCCCTGTCCTGCCGTCCCCTCTGCCACGTTTGGGGTGTCCCTGTGTGGTCATGGCGGCTCCCTGGGGTCCCCCCAAAACTTTGGGATGCTGGAAAACCACAGGGAAACCCCCCCAAACCACAAAGGGACCCCAAAGTGAGGCCACCACCGTGGTGACAGCTGCTCTCGGGGGTGACAATGTGACACAGCTGAGGGACAGCAGTGCCAGGTCCTGTGTCCCCAAAACCTCCCTGTGTCCCCAGCAAGGCGACAGAGGGACACACCCGGAGCTGGCAGTGGTGACAGGGACGTGTCACCGAGCGGGGCAGTGTCCCCACCCTGGTGGCACCTGGGCGTGTGCCACCATGCTGGCAGTGCCACGCGTGGGGACACTGGCTGGGGTGGGGACGGGGGGGTGTTTTACCCTCACCCCACAAACACCAGCGTCCCCCACGGCCACCGCAGTGTCCCCAAGGGGGTGGCACCGTGTTCCTGCTGCGTGGGGTGGCACCGGGACCCTCTAAAGCTCCCGTCCCGCAGTGTCCCCAAGGGGGTGGCACCGCGTTCCTGCTCCGTGGGGTGGCACCGGGACCCTCTAACGCTCCCGTCCCGCAGTGTCCCCAAGGGGGTGGCACCGAGTTCCTGCTCCGTGGGGTGGCACCGGGACCCTCTAAAGCTCCCATCCCGCAGTGTCCCCAAGGGGGTGGCACCGAGTTCCTGCTCCGTGGGGTGGCACCGGGACCCTCTAAAGCTCCCGTCCCGCAGTGTCCCCAAGGGGGTGGCACCGAGTCCCTGCTGCGTGGGGTGGCACCGGGACCCTCTAACACTCCCACCCCGCAGTGTCCCCAAGGGGGTGGCACCGAGTTCCTGCTCCGTGGGGTGGCACCGGGACCCTCTAAAGCTCCCGTCCCGCAGTGTCCCCAAGGGGGTGGCACCGAGTCCCTGCTGCGTGGGGTGGCACCGGGACCCTCTAAC
>NW_005055096.1:2898-4712 GCF_000277835.1 Geospiza fortis
ATTTTGGGGTTCTGGGAAGGGGTGCGGGGGTCCCATGGAGGAGGGTCTGGGGGTCCCGGTGCTGGTTTTGGATGCCCCAATATTGGGGGGCTGGGGGTCCCCAGGATGGGGTTCTGGTGTCCCATGGAGGAGATTTTGGGGGTCCCCAGGACGGGGTTCTGGTGTCCCATGGAGGAGATTTTGGGGGTCTCAGTGGTGAATTTCCGAGTGTCTTGGTAATGGGGTGCTGGGGGTCCCCAGATTTGGGGTTCTTGGAGATGGGAATCCTGGTAATGGGGTTTTGGGGTCCCTGGTAACGGGGTGCTGAGGGTCCCTGGTAATTGGGTGCTGAGGGTGTTGGTGTCCCATGGAGGAGGTTTTGGGGTTCCTGGTAATGGGGTGCTGGGGGTCCCTGCAGCTGAGTTTCCAGGTGTCCTCATGCTGGGGTGCTGGGGGTCCCCAGGATTGGGGTTCCCGGGATGGGGATCCCCAGGATGGGGAGCTGGGGGTGCCGGTGTCCCTTGGAGGAGGTTTTGGGGTTCCCGGTACTGGGGGCCCCCAGAATTTGAGGGTTCCAGTCCTGGGGGACCCCCAGATGGGGTTTTGGGGGTTCTCCGGTGCTGGGGATCCCCAGGACTGGGGTTTTTGGGGATGGGGATCCCAGGATTTGGGTTCCCGGTGCTGGGGATCCCCAGAACTGGGGCTCTCGGGGTTTTGGGTTTTGGGGGTTCCCAGGATTTGGGGTTCCCGGGGTTTTGGGGGTTCTCGGGGTTTGGGGTTCTCGGGTTTTGGGGGTTTTGGGGGTTCCCGGTGCTGGGGATCCCCAGGACTGGGGTTCACGGGGTTTGGGGTTTTGGGGGTTCTCGGGGTTTGGGGTTCCCGGGGTTTTGGGGGTTTCTGGGGTTTTGGAGTTCTTGAGGTTTGGTGTTCCTGGGGTTTGGGGGTTCCTGGGGTTTGGGGTTCCCGGGATTCGGGGTTTTTGTGGTTTGGGGTTCTTGTGGTTTGGGGGTTCCCGGGATTTGGGGTTCTCGGATTTTGGGGTTCCTGGGGTTTGGGGTTCCCTGGGTTTTGGGGGTTCTCGGATTTTGGGGTTCCTGGAGTTCGGGGTTCTTGTGGTTTTGAGGGTTCCCAGGGTTTGGAGTTCCCTGGGGTTTGGGGTTCCCGGGGTTTGGGGTTCTCAGGGTTTTGGGGTTCCGGGGTTTGAGGTTCCCGGGGTTCGGGGTTCTTGTGGTTTGGGGGGGTTCTTGTGGTTTGGGGTTCCCGGGGTTTGGGGTTCTCGGATTTGGGGGTTCCTGGGGTTTGGGGTTCCCAGGGTCTTGGGGTTCTTGGGGTTTGGTGTTCCCGGGTTTGGGGGGTCCCGGGGTTTTGGGGTTCCCGGGATTTGGGGTTCCCGGGGTTCGGGGTTCCCGCTGCGGGGTGCTCCCTGTGCCGCAGTGCCAGGGCTGTGGCGGTGGCCCTGTCGCTGTTGTCCCCACACCGTGGCACTGTCACTGCTGTCCCCACACCGCGGCCCTGTCGCTGCTGTCCCCACACCGCGGCACTGTCACTGCTGTCCCCACACCGCGGCCCTGTCGCGGGTGTCCCCACACCTTGGCACTGTCGCTGCTGTCCCCACACCGTGGCACTGTCACTGTTGTCCCCACACCGCGGCCCTGTCACTGCTGTCCCCACACCTTGACACTGTCGCTGCTGTCCCCACACCTTGTCTCTGTCACTGCTGTCCCCACACCGTGGCCCTGTCGCAGCGGCGTGTCGCTGGCCCGCGCTCACTTCGAGAAGCAGCCCCCGGCCAACCTGCGCAAGTCCAACTTCTTCCACTTCGTGCTGGCCATGTA
>NW_005055096.1:6341-6919 GCF_000277835.1 Geospiza fortis
GTGCCACCCCGGTGTGGCGGCTGTCCCCTGGGTGTCCCCTGCAGGCCATCATTTACGAGGGGCAGGACAAGAACCCCGAGATGTGCCGGGTGCTGCTGACGCACGAGATCATGTGCAGGTGACATCCCGGGGCGGGGGTGACAGGCGTGTCCCCAAGGTCCCTTCGGTGCCCGCTCCGTGCTTACAGACCCCGCGCTCATTAACGACCCGAGGCAGCGCCGCTAATTAACCCCGCGACAGGGGACAGGCCACCCCCGGCGTGGTTGGGGACTGGGGGTGGCCCTGTTGTGTCACCTGGGGGTGACAGGGACGGGTCCCCAAGCCCTTCAGAGCCACCCAAGGGTGACAGGGACGGGTCCCCAGCCCCTTCAGAGCCACCCAGGGGTGACACGGTGACACAGATGGGTCCCCAACCCCTTCAGAGCCACCTGGAGGTGACAGGGATGGGTCCCCAAGCCCTTCAGAGCCACCCAAGGGTGACAGGGACGGGTCCCCAGCCCCTTCAAAGCCACCCAGGGGTGACACGGTGACAGGGACGGGTCCCCAAGCCCTTCAGAGCCACCTGGAGGTGACAGGGA
>NW_005055096.1:7797-15359 GCF_000277835.1 Geospiza fortis
CCGGCAGTGTCCCCAAGCTTGGGGACAGGTTGCTGATGAGCCGAGGGACAGCAGTGTCCGGGTGTCCCCAGGGGGTGACAGATGTCACATCGATAATGGAGGTGGCACCGGCACGTTGGGGACATCCCAGGGTGGCCGTGTCCCCGTCCCTGAGGTCCCTCTGTCCCTGTCCCCACCAGGGTCCTCCTGCCCATCCCGGTGTCACCTCCGTGGTGCCACCAAGCCCAGCCCGGGGTTGTCACTTGTTGTCCCCTTGTCGCCGCCGTTGTCCCCGTGTCCCCCGTCCCGCAGGTGTCCTGGGGCTGTCCCCATCATGGCGCTTTTGGGGTCACAGGACCCCCCTGGGACCGGTGTCCCCTTGGGAGGTGACACCTGATGGTTGGTGGCCGTGTCCCAAATGTCCCAAATGTCCCAAATGTCCCTGTGTGCCCCCCTCAGCCTCGGGACTTTTGGGGGGCCACCCAGTGCCAGGCGTGTCCCCAACCTGTCCCCAAACCCATCCCCAGCGCTTTCGGGGTGTCCCCAAACCCACCCCAGGATGTTTGGGGTGTCCCCGGTCCCCATTCACAGCATTTTGGGGTGTCCCCAGTCCCCTGTCCCCATCCCCAGCACTTTTAGGGGGTCGCCCAGGACCAGGCGTGTCCCCAACCTGTCCCCCCCGTCCCCAGCACTTTTGGGGTGTCCCCAATCCCTCTCTCCATCCACAACACTTTCAGGGTGTCCCCTGTCCCCATCTTCACCACTTTTGGGGTGTCCCCTGTCCCCCTGTCCTCATCACTTTTGGGGTGTCCCCCCCATCCCCAGCACTTTTGGGGGGTCACCCACTTGCAGGAGTGTCCCCAAACTGCCCCAGGACTTTTGGGGTGTCCCCTGTCCCCATCCTCATTACTTTTGGGGTGTCTGCTGTCCCCATTCACAACACTTTCAGAGTGTCTCCATCTCCATCACTTTTGGGGTGTCCCCAACCCCTCTCCACATCCCGGTCACTTTTGGGGTCTCCCCAACCCGCCCCATCCCTTTCGGGGTGTCCCCTGTCCCCATGCCCGTCACTTTCGGGGTGTCCCCTGTCCCTTTTGGAGTGTCCCCTGTCCCCATCCCCGTCGCTTTTGGGGTGTCCCCACCCCATTCCAGTCACTTTTGGGGTGTCCCCTGTCCCCATCCCCCATCACTTTCGGGGTGTCCCCAACCAGCCCCAGGATGTTTGAGGTGTCCCCAGTCTGTCCCCAGCACTTTCGGGGTGTCCCCAGCCCACCCCAGGACTTTTGAGGTGTCCCCATTCCGATCACTTTTGGGATGTCCCCATTTCCATACTCTCGGGGTGTCCCCTGTCCCCATCTCCGTCGCTTTCGGGGTGTCCCCAGTCCCCATTCCCATCGCTTTCAGGGTGTCTCCATCACTTTTGAGGTGTCCCCAATCCTCTGTCCCCATTCCCATCACTTTCGGGGTGTCCTTGTTCGCATTCACATCTCTTTTGGGGCATCCCCTGTCCCCATCCCCGTCACTTTTGGGGTGTCCCCAACCCACCCCAGGACTTTCGGGGTGTCTCCATCCCCATCACTTTTGGGGTGTCCCAAATCCCCTGTCCGCATCCCCATCACTTTTGGGGTGTCCCCTGTCCCCATCCCGGTCACTTCTGGGGTGTCCCCAACCCCTCTCCCCATCCCCATCACTTTTGGGGTGTCTCAAATCCCCTGTCCGCATCCCCATCACTTTTGGGGTGTCCCCTGTCTCCATTCACAACAGTTTTGGGGTGTCTCCTTCACTTCTGGGGTGTCCCCTGTCCCTGTCCCCATCACTTTTAGGGTGTCCTCTGTCCCCATTCCGATCACTTTTGGGATGTCCCCTGTCCCCATCCCCATCACTTTTGGGGTGTCCCCAACCCGCCCCAGGACTTTTGAGGTGTCCCCATTCCGATCACTTTTGGGATGTCCCCTCTCCCCATTCCCGTCACTTTCGGGGTGTCCCCACCCCATCCTCATCGCTTTTGGGGTGTCCCCATCCCCATCCCTGTCGGGGTGTCCCCTGTCCCCATCCCTGTCGGATCCTCGCTTCTGTGTTCGCCTCATCCCACCCGCTCCGGGCCGAATGTGTAAATACGGAACCGCACCATAATTTATTCAGCTATATGGAGTAGATTTAGTAGGAAGAGAAACTGGTTTTGCTTTAACTACCTGCTGCCTGTAGGTGTCTTTCTGTAACTCAGGCATAACTGTTATACATTAAAAAAAAAGAAAAAAAAGGAAAAAAAAAATATTGAGTCCAAGTGCCTTTGGGTTGTTTGCATAGCAGAGAGAGGGGGGAGAGCCTCGGGGGTATCCAACACACAAAGCAGAAAAATTCCAGCTGTTTTGCCTCAAAAACCAGGCAGAACCCGGCTCTGGCTTGTGGCGAGGTGGAGAAGCTGGGAAAATAAATAAAACTTTGAATTTCAGCGCGGCTCCACACGGGGTGGGGACGATTCCCCGGCCTGTCTGCAGCACAGCCGAGCCTTTCTCCATGGATTCCGAGCAGCCCTGGGCCAGGCCGGGCTGGGCAGGGCTGGGCAGGGCCGGGCAGGGCCAGGCGTTCCCTGCTCCGTGGGCACTCAGGTTGTGTTAAACACCAGAGCTAACAAGCAGAAAAATATTCCCAAAGTGCAGAGGGGGTGCAGGGCTGGGAACAGACCTTGGGAACAAAGCCCTGGGGTCAGGAGCCAGACCAGAGAGGTTCTGGATCCCGGGAACGGGAGCTGATCTCCAGCCGGGCCCCACGGGTGGAGCGGCCACGAGCGGCCCTGGGGGCGTTTGGGGCTCACCCACCTCAGAGGGGCCACCCCGGGATGGGAAACACCAGGTGTGGGGTGGGAAACACCAGGTGTGTGGTGGGAAGCATCAAATGTGGGGTGGTTGGGGCGTTCTCCTGGCGTTTTCCAGCTCCTTCCTTGCCCTGATTACCACCCGCGGGGCGGGAATGGGATTATGGGAATGCGGGGAATGGGGGGAGCCCCCGTTTTCCTGGGTGGTTCCAGAAGGTGGGACCCCCTTTCTGTGGTGTCGGGACCCCCTCAGTGTGAGATCTCTCTTTGTGGGGTCCCCCCTTTTCCGTGGGGTCCTAGAAATGAGATCCCTTTTTGTGGGATCCCCTTTTTGTGGGATCCCCCTTTTTTTTTGGGATCCCTCTTTTCCATGGGATTCTCTAAATGAGATCCCTTTTTGTGGGATCCCCTTTTTGTGGGATCCCCCTTTTTTTGGGATCTTATAAATGAGATCCCTTTTTGTGGGATCCCCTTTTTTTGGGATCCCCCTTTTCCATGGGGGCCCCTCACTGTGGGATCCCCCTTTTCCATGGGATCCCTCTAAATGAGACCCCTTTTTTTGGGATCCCCCTTTTTGTGGGATCCCCCTTTTTTGGGATCCCTCTTTTCCATGGGATCCTCTAAATGAGATTCCTTTTTGTGGGATCCTCTTTTTGTGGGATCCCCCTTTTTTTGGTACCCCATTTTTGTGGGATCCCCCTTTTCCATGGGATCCTCTCTCCCTATGACCCCTCCCTCCATGGGATCCTCTAAATGAGACCCCTTTTTTTTTGGGATCCCCCTTTTTGCAGGATTCCTCCTTTTTTTGGGATCCCCCTTTTTGCAGGATTCCCCCTTTTTTGGGGATCCTCCTTTTTCACGGGGAGCCCCTCGCTGTGGGACCCCCATTTCATGGGATCTGCGTTTCGTGGGATCCCCCTTTCCCTGGGACCCCCTTTTTGTGGGATCCCCGTTCCCTGGATCCCCCTTCCCATGGGATCCTCCCCTCCCTGGCAGTTCCTTTTTATGGGATGCCCTCCCCATGAGATCCCTTTTTGTGGGATCCCCTCATCCATGGGATCCCCTGATTTGTGGGATCTCTATCCCTGGGACCCCTGTCTCTGTAGGACCAAATTTCCCTGGAAACCCCTTTTCTATGGGATCCCCATTTCCTGGGATCCCCCTTTCCATGTAACCCCTTTTTTGTGGGATCCTTTTCCCCCATGACCCTTTTTTTGTGGGATCCCCTTTTTTGCGGGATCCCCTTTTTGCAGGATCCCCTTTTTGTGGGATCCCTGGGATCCTTTTCCCCCGGGACCCTTTTTTTTCTGGGGTCCCCTTGTTGTGGGATCCCCTCTCCCTGAGACCCCTTTTCCGTGGGATCCCCTTTTTTGGGACCCCCTTTTTTGTGGGATCCCCTTTTTATGGGATCCCCTTTCCATGTAACCCCTTTTTTGTGGGATCCCCATTTTCTGGCACCCTTTTTTTGTGGGATCCCCATTCCCTGGGACCCCTTTTTTGTGGGATCCCCTTTTTTGTGGGATCTCCATTCCCTGGGACCCCTTTTTTGTGGGATCCCATTTTTTGTGGGATCCCCATTCCCTGGAATCTCCCTCCGTGTCCCCCCAGCCTGGCCCGGGGGTGACCTCGCTTGGGGTCCCCCAGATGTCCCCAAACCCCGCGTGACCCCAGGGACGGGCCCGGAGGTCCCCAATGTTCCCAGGGACCCCGGTGTCACCCCCAGTGGGATGGGGACATTGGGATGGGGACAGGGAGAGACACTGGGATGGGGACACTGGGATGGGGACAGGGAGGGACATGGGATGGGGACACTGGGATGGGGACAGGGAGGGACACTGGGATGAGGACAGGGAGGGACATGGGATGGGGACACTGGGATGGGGACACTGGGGTGGGGACAGGGAGAGACAGAGACACTGGGATGGGATGGGGACACTGGGATGGGGACAGGGAGGGACATGGGATGGGGACACTGGGATGGGGACAGGGAGGGACACTGGGATGGGGACAGGGATGGACACAGGGATGGGATGGGGACACTGGGATGGGGACCTGTGTGTCCCCCACCCCATTGTCCCCAACGGTGTCACCAGGGCCATGTTAAGGGGGACACTGGCGTGGGATGGGACAGTGGGATTGGGGACAGGGTGGCACGATGGGATGGGGACAGAATGGGACACGGGAATGGGGACAGGGTGACATGGTGGGATGGGGACAGGATCGGACAGTTGGATGGGGACAAGGTGGGGACAGTGGGAAGGGGATGGCTTGGGGACACTGGGGTGGAACAGTGACATGGGGACAGTGGGAGAGGGACAGGATGGGGACATTGGGATGGGGACGCTGGGATGGGGACACGAAGGGACAGGGGACAGTAGAATGGGGACACTGGGATGGGGATAGAATGGAGACACTGGGATGGGGACAGTGGAATGGGGCAAGCATCAGAATGGGGACACCAGGATGGGGATGGGGACAGTGGGATGGGGACAGAGCAGGACAGAGAAGGGGACAGGGTGGGACACTGGGATGGGGACACTGGAATGGGGAGAGAATGGGGACAGGATGGGGACACTGGGATGGGGACACTGGGATGGGGACAGGATGGGGACACTGAGATGGGGACAATGATGAGGTGGTGACAAGGAGGGACAGTGGAACTGGGACAGAATGGGGACACTGGGATGGGGACAGGATGGGGACACAGGGATGGGGACAATGATGAGGTGGTGACAAGGAGGGACTGTAGAACTGGGACAGGATGGGGACACTGGGATGGGGACAGGATGGGGACACTGAGATGGGGATGGGGACAATGATGGGGGGTGGTGACAAGAAGGGACAGCCAAATGTGGACATTGGGATGGGGACAGAATGGGGACATTGGGATGGGGATGGGGACACCAGGATGGGGATGGGGACAGTAATGGGGTGGTGACAAGAAGGGACAGCAGAACAGGGACAGAACGAGACATTGGGATGGGGACACCAGGACTGGGGACACCATGGGGACACCGGGATGGGGACAGGATGGGGACACTGAGATGGGGATGGGGACAATGATGGGGGGTGGTGACAAGAAGGGACAGCCAAATGTGGACATTGGGATGGGGACAGAATGGGGACATTGGGATGGGGATGGGGACACCAGGATGGGGATGGGGACAGTAATGGGGTGGTGACAAGAAGGGACAGCAGAACAGGGACAGAACGAGACATTGGGATGGGGACACCAGGACTGGGGACACCATGGGGACACCGGGATGGGGACAGGATGGGGACACTGAGATGGCAATGGGGACACCGGGATGGGGATGGGGACACTGGGATGGGGACAATAATGGGGTGGTGACAAGAAGGGACATTGGGATGGGGACAACAGACAGGAACACTGGGATTGGGGACACCGAGATTGGGGACACCATGGGGACACGTTTGTCCCCTTTTTTTTTTTGTTTTTCCCCAATTTCAGGTTTTTCCTCAAGTTTTTCCTCAAGTGCAACCAGAACTGCCTGAAAAACGCCGGGAACCCGCGGGACATGCGGCGCTTCCAGGTGACACTTGGGGACATCACTGAGAGGGTGGAGGGGACACCAAAAAGGGGGGGGAGGGGACCCCAAAAGGATTTCCCAAAGGGGTCGAGGGGAATTGGGGGGCTCGATTCCCCCCGTTCGGGGGGAATCGAGCCCCCAATTCCCCTCGACCCCTTTGAAAAATCCCAAATTTACCGCCACCCTAAAAAAATCCACCGCCGCCCTATACAAAACCCCAAATTTTGACCCCAAAAAGGGGTGCAGGTGATCCCAAAAAAATTTCCTAAAGGGGTCAAGGGGAGTTGAATCCCCCAGTTTGCCTCAACCCCTTTGAAAATCCCAAATTTACTGCCACCCTATAAAAGGTGACAATTCCAGGTGACACTTGGGGACATCATGGAGGAGATCCCAAAAAGGGGTTCAGGCGACCCCAAAAGGATTCCCCAAAGGGAATTTGGGAACCCCAAGGGGTTTGGGGACTCGATTGCCCTTGACTGCTTTGAAAATCCCAGATTTACCTCCACCCTATACAAAACCCCAAATTCTGACCCCCAAAAAGGGGTGCAGGTGATCCCAAAAAAGATTTCCAAAAGGGGTTGATGGGAATGGAGTCTCCAGTTCCCATTGTCCCCTTTGAAAAATCCCAAATCCGCCACCGCTCTATAAAAGGTGACAATTCCGGGTGACATTTGGGGACATCATGGAGGAGATCCCAAAAAGGGGTTGAGGCGACCCCAAAAAAGATTTCCCAAAGAGGCTGAGGGGAATTGAGTCTCCAATTCTTCTCGGCCCCTTTGAAAATCCCAAATCTGATGCCACCCTATAAAAACCCCACATTTTGACCCCAAAAAGGGGTGCAGGTGACCCCAAAAAGATTCCCCAAATGGGTTGAGGGGAATTGAGTCTCCAATTCCTCTTGAACTCCTTGAAAATCCCAAATCCACTGCCGCCGCCCTAAAAAAATTTACCGCCACCCTATAAAAGGTGACACGTGGGGACATCACAAATAGGGTGAAAGACACCCTAAAAAGGGGTTCAGACGACCCCAAAAAGATTTCCCAAAGGGATTGAGGGGAATCGAGTCCCCAATTCCCCCCAAACCCCTTTGAAAATCCCAAATTTCCCGCTACCCTAAAAATTCCATCGCCGCCCTATAAAAAACCCCAAATTTCGACTCCTAAAAGGGAGGTTGAGGTGCAGGTGACCCCATAAAAATTCCCCAAAGGGGTCGAGGG
>NW_005055096.1:17636-20385 GCF_000277835.1 Geospiza fortis
CCTAGAAGGGGTTGGGGGTCTCCTGGAGGGGTCCTGAGGGGGCTTCAGGGGGGTTGGGGGTCACTTGGGGGGATTTGGGGGACTGGGGGTGGCCCTAAAAGGGGTTTAGGGGTGGTCTCTGAGGGGGTGGCCCTAAAAGGGATTTGGGGTCTCCTAGAGGGGCTGGGGCAGGGGGAAGACCTGGGGGGATTTGGGGAGTTGGGGGTGACCCTAAAAGGGGTTTGGGGTCCCCTGGGTGTCCCCTGTGGGAAGGAGCTCGGCAGTGTGGGGGTCCCCTGGGGGGACACCGCGGGGACACCACAGCTGGCACCTCCTGTGGTGTGACAGGGCTGTGACAGGGATGGGGACAGCACACACAGTGTCCCTGCAGTGTGACAGGGCTGTGACAGGGGAGGGGACACCATGGGGACACCATGGAGACAGGACAGGGACACCACTCACAGCATCCCTGTGCTGTGACAGGGGAGGGGACACCATGGGGACACCGCAGGGACAGCACAGGGACACCACTCACAGCGTCCCTGCAGTGTGACAGGGGAGGGGACACCATGGGGACATTGTGGGGACACTGCACACAGCGTCTCTGTGGTATGCCAGGGATGGGGATGCTGTGGGGACATTGTGGGGACACCATACTCAGTGTCCCTGCGCTGTGACATGGCTTTGATAGGGATGGGGACATCGTGGGGACATCCTGGGGACACCACACACAGCATCCCTGTGATGTGACAGGGCTGTGACAGGGGCAGTGACACCATGGGGACATCATGGAGATGCCACACACAGCGTCCCTGCGGTGTGACAGGGGAGGGGACATCATGGGGACATCGTGGGGACACCACACCCAGTGTCCCTGCGGTGTGACAGGGCTGTGACAGGGGAGGGGACACCATGGGGACACCACAAGGACAGCACATACAGCATCCCTGCAGTGTGACAGGGGAGGGGACACCATGGGGACACCGCAGGGACAGCACAGGGACACTACACACAGCGTCCCTGTGGTATGACAGGGATGGGGACACCATGGGGACATTGTGGGGACACCACACACAGCATCCCTGTGGTGGGACAGGGCTGTGACAGAGGAGGGGACACCATGGGGACATGGTGGGGACACCACACACAGCGTCCCTGCGCTGTGACAGGGCTGTGACAGGGGAAGGGACACCATGGGGACACCACGAGGACAGCACATACAGCATCCCTGCAGTGTGACAGGGGAGGGGACACCATGGGGACACTACAGGGACGCCACACCCCAGTGCCCCTGCGGTGTCCCCAGACAGGCCAGGCCACCACGGGGTGACGGTGTCCCTTGTCCCCGCAGGTGGTGGTGTCCACCACGGTGCACGTGGACGGCCACGTCCTGGCCGTGTCCGACAACATGTTCGTCCACAACAACTCCAAGCACGGCCGGCGCGCCCGGCGCCTCGACCCCTCCGAAGGTCAGGGGACACCTGGGGACATCTTGGGGACATCTTGGGGACATGTGTTGGGGCCCTACCAACATAGCCTGGCACCTCCTGGGTGATTCCTGTGTCCCCACCCTGCTGTCCCCACCCTGCTGTCCCCAATGTTTGTGCCCATCCATGGTTGGGTGCCCATGGGTGCCTCCCCATCTGTGTCACCGTGGCCACCTTGGGGACACCTTGGGGACATGTTTTGGGACCCTGCCAGTGTGACTTAGCACCCCCTGGGTGACCCCACCCTGTGTCCCCACCCTGCTGTCCCCAGTGTCTGGTGGGCCCACCCATGGGTGTCTGTCCCCATCCATGTCACCATGGCCACCTTGGGGACATCTTGGGGACATATTTTGGGACCCTGCCAACGTGGCCTGGCACCCCTGGGTGATCCCTGTGTGCCCACCCTGCTGTCCCCACCCTGCTGTCCCCAAGTGTCCATGCCCATCCAGGTTGGGTGTCCATGGGTGCCTCTGTTTGTCCCCACCCGTGTCACCATGGCCACATGTGCGTGTCCCCAGCCATGTACATGTGGACACCTGTGATTGCATTGGTCATGTCCCTGTGGCCACCTGTGTGTCCCCAGCCATGTCCCCATGTCCCTGTGGCCACCTGTGTGTCCCACTCCATGCTCTCATGTCCCCATCAATGTCCATGTCCCTATGCTGTCCCTATCCATGTCCCCATGTCCCCATGTCTGTCCCCACATCTGTCACAATCCATGTCCATGTCCCCATCCATATCTGTGTCCCCATGCCGGTCCCCGTGTCCCCACATCTGTCCCACTCCATGTCCCCATGCCTGTCCCCATGTCCCCATGCCTGTCCCAGTCCATGTGCCCATTCCTGTCCCCTCTTCCCTGCCCCCACCCCACTGTCCCTGTCCCCATGTCCGCATGTGTGTCCCCATGTCTGTCCCACTCCATGTCCATATCCTTATGGCTGTCCCCATGTCCCCATGCCTGTCCCCTTCCATGTGCCCATTCCTGTCCCCTCTTCCCTGCCCCCACCCCACTGTCCCTGTCCCCATGTCCGCATGTGTGTCCCCATGTCTGTCCCACTCCATGTCCATATCCTTATGGCTGTCCCCATGTCCCCATGCCTGTCCCCTCTTCCCTGTCCCCCTCCACCTCTCTGTCCCTGCCATTGCTGTCCCTGTCCCCCCCACCCCTCTGTCCCTGTCCCCATGTCTGTCCCACTCCATGTCCATGTCCCTATGGCTGTCCCCATGTCCCCATGACTGTCCCAAGCCATGTCCCCATGCCTGTCCCCCTCATCCCTCTGTCC
>NW_005055096.1:21571-23545 GCF_000277835.1 Geospiza fortis
GGTGAGGGACAATGGGGACAGCGGCATGGGGACATTGGGCGTGGGGTGGGGACATTGTCCTACAAGGCCAAGCACTTCTGCAAGGTCACCCCAGGATGCTTTGTCTACACTGGTGAGGGACAATGGGGACAACGGGGCTGGGTGGGGACATCGGGACTGGGGAGGGAGCATTGGGACCGGGGACATCGGGACTGGATGGGGACATTGGGGCTGGGGACATTGGGACTGGGGACATTGGGATTGGGTGGGGACATTGGGGCTGGGGACATTGGGACTGGGGACATCAGGATTGGGTGAGGATATCGGGGTTGGGGACATCGGGACTGGATGGGGACGTTGGGGCTGGGGACATCGGGATTGGGTGGGGATATCGGGATGGAGACATTGGGACTGGACTGAGGACATTGGGATGGGGACACTGGGACTGGGGTGGGGACATTGGGGCTGGAGTGGGGACATCGGGGTTGGGGACAGCGGCACTGGAGACATTGGGACTGGGGTGGGGACGTTGGGACTGGGGTGGGGACATCAGGACTGGATGGGGACATCGGGGTTGGGATGGGGACATTGGGGCTGGACTGGGGACATTGGGATGAGGACATCAGGACTGGGGTGGAGACATCGGGACTGGGTGGGGACATTGGGATTGGGGTGGGGACACCTGGGATTGAGATAGGGACACCCAGGAATGGGATAGAGACTGCTCAGATTGGGATAGAGACACCTGGGACTGGGATGGGGACATTGGGATTGGGGTGGGGACATTGGCGCTGGGGTGGGGACACCTGGGAATGGGACAGAGACTGCTGGGATTGGGATGGGAACACCTGGGGTTGAGATAGGGACATTGGGAATTGGGATGGGGACACTTGGGAATGGGGTGGGACATTGGGGTTGAAATGGTGACACCTGGGACTGGGATAGGGGTATCCTGGAACTGAGATGTGGACATCGGGATTGGGATGGGGACACCCAGGAATGGGGTAGAGACCACTGGGATTGGGGTAGAGACACCTGGGAATGGGATGGGGACACCAAGAGTGGGGTGGGGACATTGGGAATGGGATGGGACACCTGGGATTGAGGTGGGGACATTGGGTATGGGATGGGGACACCCAAGAATGGGATGGAGATTGCTGGGATTGGGATAGACACACCTGAGAATGGGATGGGGACGCCTGGGATTTGGGATAGAGGCCGCTGAGATTGGGATGGAGACACCTGGGAATGGGATGGGGACATCGGGATTGAGTTGGGGACATGGAGGTTGGGATGGGGATGTCCTGGAATTGGGATGGGTACATTGGGAATTGGGATGGGGACATTGGGAATGGGAAGGGGACATTGGGAATGGGAAGGGGACACCTGGGATTTAGATGGGGACACCTGGAAAAGGGATGGTGACATCGGGATTGGGATGGGGACACCCGGGAATGGGACAGAGACTGCTGAGTTGGGAATTGGGACACCTGGGAGTGGGATAGAGTGTTTTGGGATTGAGACCCGGCAAGGGGACACATAACCCCAAAAAGGGTTGGAGACCCCCGAGATTGGGATGGGGAGCACTGGGATTGGGATGGAAAGTCCTGGGTTGGGGACACCTGGGATTGGGGTGGGAACACCTGGGATTGGGATGGGAACACCTGGGATTGGGGTGGGGACACCTGGGATTGGGGTGGGGACACCTGGGATTGGGATGGGGACACCTGGGATTGGGGTGGGGACACCTGGAACTGTGACACGGACTCCTGGGTTGGGGACAGAAACCCCAGGAAAGGAACACAGACCCTGGGAAGGGGACAGAGCCCCTGTGACAGTGACACAGACACCCGGGACAGTGCCCCGGGCCTTGGGACAATGTCCTAGCCCTGGGGACGCAGTGACTGTGACAGTGACAGCGGTGTCCCCTGTCCCCAGCGCTGAACGAGCCCACCATCGATTACGGGTTCCAGCGGCTGCAGAAGGTGATCCCGC
>NW_005055097.1:0-1189 GCF_000277835.1 Geospiza fortis
AAATTCACCTGGGAGCCCCAAAATTTCTCAAATTCAGCCCAAAAATCTGCCTGGGAACCCCAAAACTCCCCAAAACAAGCCCAAAAATCCTTGAAAACTCCACTTGGAAATCCCCAAAATTCTTTGAGAATTCCCAAAATCTGCTGAGAATCCTAAAAATCCACCTGGGAACCCCAAAAAAATCCTGAACCGACCCCAAAAAATCCAGCTGGGAACCCCCAAAATTCCCTTTTTTATATTTTTTTTTGAGAGATTTTTAATGTCTTTTTTTTTAATTTATTTTTTGGGGAGAAATTTGGGGTTTAAAGGTCCCGGATTTTTTTTTTGGGGGGGGATTTTTTGTGCTCGTGGAACCCCAAAATCCATCCGGGAGCTGCAAAAAACCCCAAAATTCTCTTTTTTTTTGTGCGTTGTTTTTTTAGGGGTTTTTATGGGGTTTTCAAGGTTTTTTGGGTCTGGCTGTTCTGGGGGTTTTGGGGGTGGATTTTGGGGTTGTTTGGGGGATTTTGGGTCTAACAGGACCCCAAAATCCATCTGAGACCCCCCCCAAAAAACCCCCAAAATTCCTTTTTTTTTGTTGTTTTTTGTGGGATTTTGGTCGTTTTTTAGGGTTTTTTGGGTCTGGCTGTTCTGGGGCTTTTGGGGGTGGATTTTGGGTTTTTTTTGGGCGATTTTGGGTCTAACGGGACCCCAAAACCCATGCGGGACACCCCAAAAAAAACCAAAAATTCCTTTTTTTGTTGTTGTTTTTTGGGGGATTTTTTGAGTTTTTTAGGGTCTGGCTGTTCTGGGGGTTTTGGGGGTGGGTTTTGGGGTTTTTTGGGGCGATTTTGGGCCTAACTGGACCCCAAATTCCCGCAGGGGAACTCGGGGTTGGGGTTCAGCATCGCGGGGGGCACCGACAACCCCCACGTCGGGGACGACCCCGGGATCTTCATCACCAAAATCATCCCCGGGGGCGCCGCCGCCCAGGACGGGCGCCTCAGGTGAGAAACGACCCCAAATCATCCAAAATCACCCCAAAATCGGCTTCGGGACCCCCAAAAACCCCAAAAATCACCCCAAAATCATCCCCGGGGGCGCCGCCGCCCAGGACGGGCGCCTCAGGTGAGAAACGACCCCAAATCATCCAAAATCACCCCAAAATCGGCTTCGGGACCCCCAAAAACCCCAAAAATCACCCCAAAAT
>NW_005055097.1:10484-12334 GCF_000277835.1 Geospiza fortis
CAATCCCCCAAATCCCCTCCAATGTCCCCAACCCCCCAAATGTCCCCAACGTCCCCAACGTCCCCAGGGACCCGCGGCGCATCGTGATCCCGCGCGGCTCCACGGGGCTGGGGTTCAACATCGTGGGCGGCGAGGACGGCGAGGGGATCTTCATCTCCTTCATCCTCGCCGGGGGCCCGGCCGACCTCAGCGGGGAGCTGCGCAAGGGCGACCAGATCCTCTCGGTGGGTGGCCCTGGGGACACCGGGGACACCCCCGGTGGCACTTGGGGACATCACTGGAGGAGGTGGAATGGGGCGGTTTGGGCGTTTTTTGGGGTTTTTGTGGAGTTTTTTGGGTTTTTTGGTCGCCACCATCATCATCCTCAGCATGGGAAGGGGTCCCCAGGTGCCCTCATGGTGCTCAGATTGTCCCCAGGGTGTCACAACCCCTTGGTGGCACTTGGGGACACCAGCAGGGGAGGAGGAATGGGGCAGTTTGGACGTTTTTTGGGCGGTTTTTTGGGTTTTTTGGTCGCCACCATCATCATCCTCATCGTGGGAAGGGCTCCTCAGGTGACCTCAAGGTGCCCAGATTGTCCCCAGATTGTCCCCAGGGTGTCCCCAGCTGTCCCCAAATGTCCTTTTCCCCCATTTCCCCCCGATTTTCCCCAGTTTTCCCCAATTTTCCCCAATTTTCCCCATTTTCCGCCCATTTCCCCGCACCGACCCCGTCCCCAAGTGCCACCCGCGCGTGTCCCCAGCTGTCCCCGCTGTCCCCGCAGGTGAACGGCGTCGATCTGCGCGGGGCCACCCACGAGCAGGCGGCGCTGGCGCTCAAGAACGCCGGGCAGTCGGTGACCATCGTGGCCCAGTACCGGCCCGAAGGTGACAGCCCCGTCCCCAGTGTCCCCAAATGTCTCCAAGGGTCACCAAGGGTCACCAACCTCCTGGGAATGTCCCCAAGGGTCACCAAACCCCATGGGAGTGTCCCCAAGTGTCCCCAAATGTCCCTGAGGGTCACCAAGTGTCCCCAAGGGTCACCAAGGGTGTCCCCAGTGACCATCGTGGCCCAGTGCCAGCCTGAAGGTGACACCGATGTCCCCAAGGGTCACCAACCCCATGGGAGTGTCCCCAATGTCCCCAAACCCATGGGGGTGTCCCCAAATGTCCCCAAGTGTCCCCAGAGTGTCCCCAGTGACCATCGTGGCCCAGTGCCAGCCCAAAGGTGACAGCCCTGTCCCCAGTGTCCCCAAGGGTCCCCAAGGGTCCCCAAGGGTGTCCCCAGTGACCATCGTGGCCCAGTACCGGCCCGAAGGTGACACCGGTGTCCCCAATGTCCCCAGGGGTCACCAAGGATCCCCCAAATCCCCTCCTTTATCCCAAATATCCCAATGATCCCAAAATTCCCGATTTTCCCAAAACCCCCGGAATTCACCCCAAAATCCCCATTGTGCAGAGTACAGGCGCTTCGAGGCCAAGATCCCCCAAATATCCCCAAAAATCCCAAAATTCCCCAAATTCCCCCAAATCCCCTCAATGTCCTGGATGCCCCAATGATCCCAACCATCCCAAAATTCCCAGTTTTCCCAAAATCCCAGAAATTCACCCCAAAATCCCCGTTTTGCAGAGTACGGGCGCTTCGAGGCCAAGATCCACGACCTGCGGGAGCAGCTCCTGAGCAGCAGCCTCGGCTCCGGCAGCGCCTCCCTGCGCAGCGACCCCAAACGCGGCTTCTACGTCCGGTGGGGACATCTGGGGACATTTGGGGATTTTTTGGGATTTTTTTGTGAATTTTGGGGATTTTTTGGGGGATTTTTTTGGATTTTTTTGGGGATTTTTTGCTAATTTTTTGCTTTTTTTTTTTTTTTT
>NW_005055097.1:12499-15674 GCF_000277835.1 Geospiza fortis
TGGGTTTTTTTGTGAATTTTTGCGATTTTTGGGGGATTTTTTTTTGTAATTTTTATGTGATTTTTTTGGTGATTTTTGGAGCTGTTTTTCAGATTTGGGATCTTGGGGACATTTGGGGATTTTTTCAGGTTTTGGGGTTTTGGGAGGGATTTGGGATTTTTTGGGCTATTTGGGATCTCTCGGCTCTGGGCTCTCACTGGGCTGAACTGGTTTATACTGGGATGAACTGGGGGACACTGGGGGTGACCCAGGGGAGGTGACAAAGGTGACAAAGGTGGCCACGTCCCCCAGGGCCCTGTTTGACAACAACAAGACCAAGGACAATGGGGACAATAAGGGACACCAAGAGCTCTGGGATGAACTGGTTCATACTGGGATGAACTGGGCTGTACTGGTTTATACTGGGGTGAACTGGGATGGACTGGGGGTGACAAAGGTGACAATGGCACCGCAGGACCCAGTTTGACTACGACAAGGCCAAGGACAATGGGGACAATAAGGGACACCAGGAGCTCTGGGATGAACTGGGATGAACCAGGATGAACTGGAATTAACTGGTTTATACTGGGATGAACTGGGATGACCCCAGGTGACCCAGGGGAGGTGACAAAAGTGACAAAGGTGACCACGTCCCCCAGGGCCCTGTTTGACTGTGACAAGACCAAGGACAATGGGGACAGTAAAGGACACCAGGAGCTCTGGGATGAACTGGGATGAACTGGGATGGACTGGGGGTGACCCAGGGGAGGTGACAAAGGTGACAAAGGTGACAAAGGTGGCCCTGTCCCCCAGGGCCCTGTTTGACTACGACAAGGCCAAGGACGTGAGCGGAGAATGGATGGAATGGGGACACTGCGAGCACTGGGCTGTACTGGTTCATACTGGGATGAACTGGGATGGACTGGGATGGACTGGGGGACACGGAGGGTGACCCAGGTGACCCAGGGGAGGTGACAAAGGTGACAAAGGTGACAAAGGTGGCCACGTCCCCCAGGGCCCTGTTTGACTGTGACAAGGCCAAGGATGGAATGGGGACACTGCGAGCCCTGGGCTGTACTGGTTCATACTGGGATGAACTGGGATGGACTGGGGGGCACTGGGATGGACTGGGAGGGAACTGGGATGGACTGGGATGCACTGGGATGAACTGGGATGTACTGGGGGGCACTAGGAGCACTGGGAGTCACTGGTTTGTACTGGGAGTCACTGGGAGTGAGTTCTGTTGTGTTACAATGGGTTCTAATGGCACTGGGAGTTACTGGGAGGGACTGGGATGGAGTTTAGGAGCACTGGCAGTCACTGGTTTGTACTGGGAGTCACTGGTTTGCACTGGGAGTCACTGGGAGTGGATTTGGAGCGGTTCCAATGGGGTTCAATGGCACTGGGAGGGCACTGGGAGGGAGTTTAGGAGCACTGGGAGTCACTGGTTTGTACTGGGAGTCACTGGGAGTGAGTTCTGTTGTGTTACAATGGGTTCTAATGGCACTGGGAGTTACTGGGAGGGACTGGGATGGAGTTTAGGAGCACTGGCAGTCACTGGTTTGTACTGGGAGTCACTGGTTTGCACTGGGAGTCACTGGGAGTGGATTTGGAGCGGTTCCAATGGGGTTCAATGGCACTGGGAGGGCACTGGGAGGGAGTTTAGGAGCACTGGGAGTCACTGGTTTGTACTGGGAGTCACTGGGAGTGAGTTCTGTTGTGTTACAATGGGTTCTAATGGCACTGGGAGTTACTGGGAGGGACTGGGATGGAGTTTAGGAGCACTGGCAGTCACTGGTTTGTACTGGGAGTCACTGGTTTGCACTGGGAGTCACTGGGAGTGGATTTGGAGCGGTTCCAATGGGGTTCAATGGCACTGGGAGGGCACTGGGAGGGAGTTTAGGAGCACTGGGAGTCACTGGTTTGTACTGGGAGTCACTGGGAGTGAGTTCTGTTGTGTTACAATGGGTTCTAATGGCACTGGGAGTTACTGGGAGGGACTGGGATGGAGTTTAGGAGCACTGGCAGTCACTGGTTTGTACTGGGAGTCACTGGTTTGCACTGGGAGTCACTGGGAGTGGATTTGGAGCGGTTCCAATGGGGTTCAATGGCACTGGGAGGGCACTGGGAGGGAGTTTAGGAGCACTGGGAGTCACTGGTTTGTACTGGGAGGCACTGGTTTGTACTGGGAGTCACTGGGAGTGAGTTCTGTTGTGTTACAATGGGTTCTAATGGCACTGGGAGTTACTGGGAGGGACTGGGATGGAGTTTAGGAGCACTGGCAGTCACTGGTTTGTACTGGGAGTCACTGGTTTGTACTGGTTTATATTGGGAGCGAGTTTGGGGGCACTGGGAGCCAACGTCAGAGAGTTCCAATGGGGTTTAATGGCACTGGGAGGGACTGGGAGTTACTGGGAGGGAGTTTAGGGACACTGGGAGGTGACTGGGACTCACTGGAATAGCCCTGGAGCCACTGGTTTGTACTGGTTTATACTGGTTTATACTGGGAGTGGATTTGGAGCGGTTCCAATGGGGTTCAATGGCACTGGGAGTTACTGGTTTGGACTGGGAGCCAACACTGGGGTGTTCCAACGGGGTTCAGCGGCACTAGAAGGGCGCTGGTTTATACTGGTTTATACTGGTTTGGACTGGTTTGGACTGGTTTGGACTGGGAGGGCACTGGAGCCTTACTGGTTTAACTGGGATTAACTGGGAGCCACTGGGAAGGAACTGGAGCCTTACTGGTGGCTGCTGGGAGGGGACTGGTCTGAACTGGTGCAAACTGGTGTGAACTGGTGTGAACCAGTCCGTACTGGCGCAAACTGGTCCGTACTGGTGCAAACTGGTCCTTACTGGTGCAAACTGGTCCTTACTGGTGCAAACTGGTCCTTACTGGTGCAAACTGGTCTTTACTGGTCCAAACTGGTCCTTACTGGCGCAAACTGGTCCGTACTGGTTGCAGGGTGGAGCGCCGGGAGTGGACGCGGCTCAAGGCCAAAGATCGGGGGCCGGGGGCTCAAGGTGGGGCCTGAAAATCCCCAAATTCCCCCCAGAAATTCCTCTAAAATTCCCCCTAAAAAATCCCCAAAATTCCCCCCCAAAATCCCCAAAATTCCCCCTAAAAAATCCCCAAAATTCCCCCCCAAAATCCCCAAAATTTCCCCTAAAAAATCCCCAAAATTCCCCCCCAACACCC
>NW_005055097.1:16331-19985 GCF_000277835.1 Geospiza fortis
GAATTTCGACAATTTTGGGCAATTTTGGGGGTTTTTTTTTGCCCTCCCCAGTTCACTACGCGCGGCCGATCATCATCCTGGGCCCCACCAAGGATCGCGTCAACGACGACCTCCTGAGCGAGTTCCCCGAGAAATTCGGGTCCTGCGTGCCCCGTGAGTCACCTGGGCGCACCTGGGGGCACCTGGGGGCATCAGGAACACACCTGGGCACATCTGGGGGCACCTGAGATAGACCTGAGATACACCTGGGCGCACCTGGGATATACCTGGGCACACCTGGGGGCACCTGAGATACACCTGGGCACACCTGGGATACACCTGGGCGCACCTGAGATAACCTGGGCACACCTGGGGGCACCTGAGATACACCTGGGCACACCTGGGATACACCTGGGCGCACCTGAGATAACCTGGGCACACCTGGGGGCACCTGAGATACACCTGGGCACACCTGGGATACACCTGGGCACACCTGGGGGCACCTGAGATACACCTGGGCACACCTGGGATACACCTGGGCGCACCTGAGATAACCTGGGCACACCTGGGATATACCTGGGCGCACCTGAGATAACCTGGGCACACCTGGGATATACCTGGGCACACCTGGGGGCACCTGAGATACACCTGGGCACACCTGGGATACACTTGGGGCATCAGGAACACACCTGGGATACACCTGGGCACAGCTGGGCACACCTGGGGGCACCTGGGGGCACCCAAAGCACACCTGGGGGCACCTGAGATAGACCTGAGATATACCTGGGGGCACCTGGGATACACCTGGGCACACCTGGGTACACCTGGGGGCACACACAGGGAGCTCCTGTCCGAGTTCCCCGAGAAATTCGGGTCCTGAGTGCCCCGGGAGTCACCTGGGAGCACCTGGGCATGCCTGGGCACATCTGGGATACACCTGAGAACACCTGAGATACACCTGGGCACACGCGGGGGCATCAGGAACACACCTGGACACACACGGGCCCCACTTACCCCCCATTTCAGGGGTGTCACCTGTCCCAGGTGTGTCTCACCTGTCTCAGGTGTGCTTTACCTGTCCCACCCGCAGACACGACGCGGCCCAAGCGCGAGTACGAGGTCGACGGGCGCGATTATCACTTCGTGGCCTCGCGGGAGCGGATGGAGAAGGACATCCAGGGGCACAAGTTCATCGAGGCGGGGCAGTACAACAGCCACCTGTACGGGACCAGCGTGCAGTCCGTGCGGGAGGTGGCTGAACAGGTGAGCACACCTGGGCACACCTGGGGGAGTGTGGGAACACATCTGGGTACAGCTGGGCACACCTGGGTACACCTGGGCACACCTGGGATACACCTGGGATACACCTGGGTACAGCTGGGTACAGCTGGGCACACCTGGGTACAGCTGGGGCCAGCTGGGTACACCTGGGCACACCTGGGCTACACCTGGGTACAGCTGGGCACACCTGGGTACAGCTGGGCACACCTGGGCACACCTGGGATACACCTGGGCACAGCTGGGTACACCTGGGTACAGCTGGGTACACCTGGGTACACCTGGGATACACCTGGGTACAGCTGGGCACACCTGGGCACACCTGGGGCGGGGCAGTACAACAGTCACCTGTATGGAATGAGTGTCCAATCCGTGAGAGGGGTGACTGAACAGGCGAGATACACACCTGGGTACACCTGGGGGAGTGTGGGGATACACCTGGGCACACCTGTGCTCACCTGCAGGGCAAGCGCTGCATCCTGGGAGTGTCTGGGGACACCTGGGGGTGGTCTGGGCTTACCTGTGACACTCCTGTGACACACCTGTGTCACACCTGAGCTCACCTGGTCACACCTGTGTCACCTGCAGGGCAAGCACTGCATCCTGGACGTGTCGGCCAACGCCGTGCGGCGGCTCCAGGCGGCGCAGCTGCACCCGATCGCCATCTTCATCCGGCCCAAATCGCTGCAGAACGTGCTGTGAGTCACCTGGGCACACCTGGGCACACCTGTGCAGCCATTCTGGGTGGAATTTCAGGACTTTAAGGGGCGTGGCTTGGGCACAGAAAGGGGGAAACTGAGGCAGGAGGGGGCGTGGCCATCTATGATGAGAGCGAGGCTGATTTGCATAATGGGTGGGTCTTTCCAATTTACAGGTGAGAGGTGGGTGTGGTTTTGTGAATGGGCATGGCCTCTTAAGAATAAAGCTGTACTGTGGGCGGGGCTTATGAGGGGTATGGGCGTGGCCTGGCAATTTCGAGGTGTGTCCAGGTGTGGTGGGCGTGTCTGTGGTGGTTGTGGGTGTGGCCATGCGAGGTGGGCGTGGCAGTGGTTGGTTGTGGGCATGACCAGGTGAGGTGGGTGGATCTGTGAGTATTGTGGGCGTGGCCAGGTGCGGTGGGCATGTCTGTGGGGATTGTGGGCGTGGCCACGTGTGGTGGGTGTGTCGCTGGGGATTGGGGGCGTGGCCATGTGAGGTGGGCGTGCCCCGACCTGGCCCCGCCCCCCCTCAGGGAGATCTCCAAGCGCGTGAGCGAGGAGCAGGCGCGGAAAGCGTTCGACAGAGCCACCAAACTGGAGCAGGAGTTCACCGAGTGCTTCTCAGGTGAGCCACACCTGGGCACACCTGGGATCCCCCTCAAAGACCCCTCCCCAAAATTCACCAAACCCTCCCCAAAATCCCCCCAAATCCCCTTTTCTTCTCCCTGCAAGGGTCCCTGTTCACTCAAAATCTCCCCAAAATCTCTTTTATTTCCACCTCTAAAAATCCCTACCCACCCCAAACCTCCCAAAAATCCCCAAAAATCCCCTAAAATCCCATTTTATTCACCTGTGAAGTTTTCTACCACCCCAACCCCCCCCAAACCTCCCCAAAATCCCCTAAAATCCCCTTTTGATTCATCCCTAAAGATCCCTACCCACCCCAAAACCCCCCAAAATCCACTATTTTTAATCTTCCAAAGATCTCTGCCCACCCCAAACCTCCCAAAAATTCCCCAAATTCCCCGAAAATCCGCTTTATTTTTTCATCTGCAAGGATTTCTACCTGCCCCAAACTCCTCCAACCCCCCCCAAAAATCCCCTTTTTTTGACCCTCCAAAGATTCCCCTTTTTTATTCATCCCTAAAGGTCTCTACTCACCCCAAACCCCCCCAAAACTCCCCTAAAATCCCGATTTTTTTACCCTCCAAAAATCCCTACCCACCCCAAACCCTCCCAAACCCCCCCAAAATCCCCTAAAATCCCGATTTTTTTTCCCTCTCCCCCAGCCATGGTGGAAGGCGACAGCTTCGAGGAGATTTACCACAAAGTCAAACGAGTCATCGAGGACCTCTCAGGACCTTTCATCTGCCAAAGATTCCCCTTTTTTATTCATCCCTAAAGGTCTCTACTCACCCCAAACCCCCCCAAAACTCCCCTAAAATCCCGATTTTTTTACCCTCCAAAGATCCCTACCCACCCCAAACCCTCCCAAACCCCCCCAAAATCCCCTAAAATCCCGATTTTTTTTCCCTCTCCCCCAGCCATGGTGGAAGGCGACAGCTTCGAGGAGATTTACCACAAAGTCAAACGAGTCATCGAGGACCTCTCAGGACCTTTCATCTGGGTCCCCGCCCGCGAGCGGCTTTAGGGCCTGGGGGGGGGACCCCCCCTCAAAAAAACAAAAACCACCCCCCCC
>NW_005055097.1:21134-21882 GCF_000277835.1 Geospiza fortis
TTGGGGGGTCGGGGGAAATTTTGGGGTCCCCGAAGATTTGGAGAATCCTGGGAAGATTTTTGGGGGGTCCCATAAAAATTTGGGATCATCCCAGGGGAGATTTTGAGGGTCCCAGAGCATGGAAACCTCCCCAAAATCCTTTTTATCAAAAAAAAAAATCTTAATTTTGGGGGGATTAGGGGTTCCCCGAATGATTTTGGGGTCCCAAGTGAATTTTTGGGGTCCCAGGTGAATTTTGAGGGGGTCCCATCAAATCTTGCTGTGATTCCAGGTGAGATTTTGGGATTCCCAGAGCATAAAACCCCAAAATCCCCTTTTTAAACCCCTAAAATAATCGCAATTTTGAGGGGATTTTTGGGGCGATTTTGGGGTTTTTTGGGGTGCTGGGGATTTTGGGGTCACCCCTTTTTGGGGTGGGGGTCCCTGGAGCCCCCCAAAAGCAGCACCTGGGCCAGCAGGACCCCGTTGCAGGTGGCCGAGGCCGCGAAGGTCGAGGCTAAAAGGAGATCCCCGGTTTCCTGCAGGGGAAATTTGGGGGATTTTGGGAAAAATTGGGGAAATTTGGGGCATTGGATGAAACTTTGGGAGGTCCTGGAGAGGGATTTGGGGGATTTGAGGAGGAATTTGGGATTTTTAGAAGGATTTTAGGGGGAATTCCAGGATTTTAGGGTGGAATTTGGGGGATTTTGGGGGAAGTTTGGGGGATTTTGGGGTCCCAAAGGAATTTTTGGGGTTTTAGGGGAAATTT
>NW_005055097.1:22008-22363 GCF_000277835.1 Geospiza fortis
TGGGGAGGATTTGGGGGGGTTTAGGATCCAGGATTTTTTTGGGGGAGGATTTTTGGGATTTTGGGGTTTTTTTTTGGGGAGGGGTCTCATTGTGAGAGGGAAGAATTTGGGGGGTCCTGAGTGAATTTGGGTAAAAATTTGGGAGTTTAGGAGGATTTTGGGAGTTTTTTTGGGGGTCTGGATGGGTTTAGAGATGCAGGATTTTTTTGGGGAGGATTTTTGGGATTTTGGGGTTTTTTGGGGAGGGGTCTCACCGTGAGGGAGGTGAAGATTCGGGCCAGGGCCCCCCCAAACAGGAGCCCCGTGGAGACCCCCGAGAGCTGCCCCGTGTGGCCCTGCCGGGCGCTGGGGGCGA
>NW_005055097.1:22837-23489 GCF_000277835.1 Geospiza fortis
AAACCCCTCCAGGACCCCCCAAAATCCCCAAAATTCCTCCTCAAACCCCTCCAGGACCCCCCAAAATCCCCAAAATTCCTCCCCAAACCCCTCCAGGAGCCCCCAAACCCTCCCCAAAATCCCCAAAATCCCCAAACCCCCTCACCCTGCTGAGGATGATGATGGGCAGGTTCAGGGCCTGCAGGGCAGTGACGAAGCTCAGCGGGGTCACAGGAGACACCAAAATCCCCACAAACGCCCCAAAAACGGCCACAAGCGCCAGCCCTGGGGGGGAGGGGACACAAAGGGGGTCAGAAGTCCTAAAAGAACCCCAAAAAAATCCCAAAAAAATCCCCAAAATTCCCCCCAAAACACGGCACAAACCTCGGCCCGTGCGGCCCCCGAAGTGCAGGATGAGGAAGAGGAGGGTGAGGGTCTGCAGCAGGAGGAAGAGCGACTCCCCCCAGGCGCTGTTGGGATTTTGGGGGGGTCAGGGAGGGGTCGGGACCCCCCAAAAATGGGGGTGGGAGATCCCAAACCCCCTCAGGAGGGCGAAAACCCCGTGAGAACCGAAGGGAAAACGGCTCAAAATGCACCCGAAACGCCCCAAAAACTTCCCCAAATTCCCCCAAAACTTCATCAAATCCCCCCCAAAATTCCCAAACCCCCCCAA
>NW_005055098.1:0-6494 GCF_000277835.1 Geospiza fortis
CTGTCTTTCCAAACCAAGACAGCAGGTACCTCCATAGGACCGAGCTGCCCCTGCTGCCCCTGCAGCTGCAGCCCAGTGGCCGCTACCACAGCAATGTGCAGCGAGGCTCCTGGCCAGAATGGTCACTGTGGGCACAGTCAGCACCAGTGACAGTGACAGTGCACGGTGAGCACCCCACACCTCCGCACTCCCACAGCCCCTTCACAGCAGACTAAAGGTCATGTGCCCTCCATCCCCAATCTTCTTCCCTGAGCTCTTCTCGTGCCGGGTGCTGGAGGGTCCCCCTGAGCCCACCCAGGGGTCCCCCCTGACTCTCAGCTGCCTCAGCACCCCCAGCCCCCTGTGGCCCCGAGCCCCCCTCCTGCACGTGTTCTACCGGGACGGGCAGGTGGTGGGGGGCCCGCAGGGGTCCCTGCAGCTGCTGGTGCCCGCCGTGGGGGTCTCCCACTCATGGCATTACAGCTGCACAATGAGGTCCCTCCATTTTCCACAGGTTCCACCATCCCTGTCTGGATCCCCAGAACCTTCCCTGTGGTTCCCTTCAGCCCTCTCCATGTGTTCCCACACTGAAACTCCCATCCTTCCCTGGGGTCCCCTGCACCCCTTTCCAAGCCTCCTCCCCATCTCTGGGCCCCCTTCTTCCTCACGGGGATGCCCCCACCCCTCTCTGCTCGTCCCCCTCCCTGAGTCCTTCACTGCTCCCTGGTGTCCCCCACTCCCCCCATGTCCCCAACCCCTTCCTGTGTCCCCCTGTAGGGGTCCCGCTCTCGGGGGTGTCCCTGTTGGTGCAGCCCCCCCAGGGACAGGTGGCACTGGGTGGCCGCCTGGTGCTGAGCTGTGCAGTGGCCATGGGGACAGGTCCCTTGTCCTTCTGGCACCGAGAGGGCTTGGGGGCACTGCTGGGCAGGGGCTTTTGAGGGATTTGGGGAGGTCCTGTGGGGAAGCTGGAGGTTCTGTCAGGGCTTTTGTGGGAGTTTGGGGACTCTGGGGTCTCAGTGGATTCAAAGGGTGGTTCAAAGTATTTTGGGGGTTTCAGGGGGTTTTTGCCCGAGGGTCCCGGGGACAGTCAGGGGTCCCAACAGTGTTCAGAGGCCCTGAGGACCCCACAGTCAGCCCTCATGCCTTTCCTTTGCAGCCCTCAGGAAGCAGCAAGAAAGGTGAGGGGGGACTCCAGGTCTGGACCCCCATTTTACCCCCACCACAAAACCCCCCCATGCCCACAGACACTCTCTTATCCCTGCAGGGTCCCCCCAGAGCCCTCAGCCCCCCTAGAGGCAGGGGAGGTGCTGTACAGCGATGTCATGAGCACCAAGAAGGCAGGTGGTGAGTACAGGGGGGACACAGGGGCACATCACCCACGGGTGTCACCCTCGATCCAGGTCCCCACAACCGGTGTCTCTCACAGGGCCCCCCTGTGCCTCATCCCCCCAGGTGACCAATGCAGAGCTGCCAGGACCCCACAGAAGACAGCGGCACCCCAGTCACATCTGTGAGAACGTGCTGGGACACTGGGGGCACAGGGGGCACTGGGGTCCCTGTCTGGGGGCAGCCCCAGCTCCCATGGGTGCCCATTGTGCCCGGGGGGTGGCCATGAGTGGGGGCCCCCCGTGTGGGGCTGCCCAGAGCTCCCCATTCCAGTGCTCCCAGTACCCCCAGGGGCTCCCCATTTCCTCCCCCAGTGCCAGGGGGCACAGGACCCTTGTCCCTCTTACTGGACCCAAAACTCAGCTTTTTGATTAAACCACGAGAAATTATTTTTGTTTGTTCAGCTCTGCGCTGTTCAGCTCAGGAAGGAGGAGGGTCCCAGTCAGGTTGTTGAACCAATCCTTCTCAGTTCTCAAGATTCAGAATCCAAAGGGTCACAAAAGGAACAATTTCCAGGGAAAGCCCCCAAAAGGGAACAAACCCAAGAAGCTGCCCCCGGCACGTTTCCTCCACCAGGAAGAACCTGGCAGGTCCCAGACCTTCCTTTGTCTGATGGCGAAAGCAGCCTTCTGGAGGTTTTGGATTCTCTTGTCCTTTCTCCCAAACCCCTCCTCTGCTGTGTTCCCCACACGATGATCTTACAAAGGCCCTGCGGATGTTCCAGAGCCTCCCACTTTCGCAGGGCAGTCGGGATCAGGCCATGGCACAGGGTAGGGCTGAGTTTCCAGTCAGTTCCAGCAGCTCTGGACACCCCTCCAGGTCAAGACAAGCCGTGTCCTGCCCTCTGCTGCCACAGGAATGGGGACAAAGGCTTTGGCAATGTCCATGGGGGCACTACTTTTTTGCCTCGCACTCCAGCTTGTCCTGGAGTTCCGGCATGTCCAGCACAGCCTCTCTCAGTGGCGCTGGCACTTGGTTCCAGCCCCTACAGTCCCTGTCTGTGTCCGCTGTCCACTGGACTCACGCTCTGGCCATGGGGCGCTCTTGTCAGGGGCATTCCCTGGAAATCGTTCCTTTTTCTCACCCTTGGGATTCTGAATCTCGTTGCTGTAGGTTTTGTTCTGTTGTTGCTGTTTGCAGGAAATTGTTCTTCTCTCAGGCCTTTGAGATCTTTGCCTTCTGTGCCTCCACTGGGAGAGTGAGGGGCAGCAGCCCCTGGTTTTGGTGGCAGCCCAGAATTGGAGAATCCCAGAGCTGAGCAAAGAAACCCCATTTCTGCCAGTTAAACCCAAAAGCTGCATTTTGGGCCAATAGCAGGGGTCCTGTGCCTCCCTGGCATTGGGAGGAGCAATGGGGAGCCACTGGGAGCATGGGAGTACGTCTTGGGGTGGTTTTATGATGATGCCCTGTTCCTGATTGTTTGCTTTATGCCCAGCAATGGCTGCTGTAGGTTTAAAGTGGGTCTGGGAGAGGGTGGGAGCCTTGGAGCTCCTGCACTGGCTTTGTTCAAAGACTTCCTCTGGAACGTGCTGGGTGCAGTGCGGTGTGGATCAGACATTATTTTGTGGCTTAGCTAGCTTGTTTTTTTGTGAGCAAGAAGCTTTTATTTTTTTCCTTCCCCTGGCCTGCAGAGGCTGCAGTATCAATCCTTTGGCGGCTTCTGTTTTTTTTTTTTCTCTTGAACTGTTTGGCTTAGTTTTGGACTGAGATCAAACAATTGCCTAGACCATCAACCAGGAGCCTACAGGAGCTGCCCCAGTCAGACCAAGAGCTCAGGAAATGATGAATCAATGAGAGAAAGGACACCAAAATCCACCAGCTTCATCTGCTGTGAGGAGGAGACCAACACCAGAAGTTCAACAGGTTCCCACCTGTTTTGCCCAAGCTGCTGCATGAACTCTTGCTTCTCCCTTCCCTGAGACAAAAGCCAGCCCCTATTTTGTCCCCCCTTTACCACACAGACAGCCCATTTATTTCTTGTCCTGGGATTTTGGGGGTTTTTGTGCTGCTGTGGGCATGTGTAAAGTTGGGAAATATCTAGCTTTTATTCATTTCTTTTCCTGTGCCATGTAGGCACTTTGTTTGTAAATAAAGAGGGTTTTTTTCACTTTCACTTACTGACATTCATTTTTCTCATTGGCAAAAGGGATTACTGAAGCCCTTCTCTTTAGAGGAAACACTCATTCCAGAGCATTTTCTTCTAAATTTGTCTCTAAACCAAGACGAGGTACTGAGACAGGGAAAGGGGAGCCCCTGAATTCTCTGGGAGCACTAGAGAGGTACTGGGAAGAGGAGTAAGGAGCCCCGGGGGATACTGGGAGCACTGGGATGGGGAGTACCTGAGGGTACTGGGAGGGGAACAGGGGAACCCCTCATGGTACTTGGGTGGGGAATGGGGAGGACTTGGTGCTTGTGCAGACCCCCCCATATTGTGACCTGCTCCCAAACAGGATGGGAAAGCACAGGAGCTGTGAAGCACAGGAGCCCCAGTGCCTCCAGTGCCCCCCTTTTCCTCACTGTTGTGGCACATTCTCATAGATGTCATTGTTGTCCCGTGGTTGCTCATGAGGTCACAGCAGCCTGGGGTAGGTCACGAGGGACTGCTGGAGGGGGAAGTGGGGGGCCCTGCAAGAGACACTGTTTGGGGGATGAGGGTGGGGTGACACCTGTGGGTGACGTGTCCCTGTCCCCCGTCCCCTATACTCACTTCCTGCCCTCTTGGTGATCACATCTTTGGTGTCCAGCACCTCCCCTTCCTCCAAAGCAGCTGGGGGGGCCCTGTGGGGAAAAGGGGGTATCGGGAGAAGTCTGTAGAGAGAGAAAAAAGGGTCCTGGCTGGAGTGTCTCGCTCATCTCTCCTGGGACTTCCTGGAAGCTGCAAAGGAAAGGGTGGGGAAGGTGACAATGGAGTGCCCAGAGCCCTTGAACCCCTGGGAGTCCTCAGGACCTCCAAACCTCCCTGGGACTCCCCTTTTACATCTGAACCCCCAGGAACCCAAGCTTCCCCAGACAGGGAGGGGCACCCTGTAAACTGTCCCACGATTCCTGAAGCCCCCTCAACATCTCTGCATGACCCTCCAATACCTCCCGAGCCCAACCAGGAAGTCCCAGTACCATCATAATATTCCTCAAGGCCCCCCTGGAATTATACAGGAGCACCTGAAGACCCTCTGGAATCCTGAGCCAAAGTCTGTTGTTGCTGTCCCATTGTCTGCCCCCACTCTGGGGACCTCCCTTTGACCAGAGGATCCCCATCCATATCCATTGTCACCCACCCAGGCAGTGACATTGGTGCCAGCCCCCAATGACACCCATGAGGAGGACCAGGAACAGGAGGGACCCAATGACCCCTGTGGCCACTGCTGGGGACAGAGAGGGACATCAGGATCACCCAGAATTCCAGGGGTGCTGCAGCCCCCAAGTGACCCTGTGTGACCCCACCTGTGTCCCTGTGACTGTGCGATGTCATCTCCAGAGCCAGCTCTGGGCTGGGTGCACAGAACATGTGGTGCCCATCCAGCTGGTTGGTGGCCACTCACTGGTAGGTGCCCGAATGTCTCACATTGACATCCCCAAGCTCCAGGAGGAGACCCTGGGCCACCTCCTGCCCATTGTGCAGCCAAGTGAAGGTGACAGGGGCTGAGCCCACCTGCACTGAGCAGCTCAGGGTCACAGGGTCACCTGCACGCACCTGGTGTGACAGGGGACTGAGGGTGATGGTGGCATTGGCCATGGGCACTGCGGGGACAGAGACAGGGCTGAGGCCAGGTGGAGGGGCTGGCAGCCATTGTGGGGGGATGAAGGATCTGCATGGTGGCATCTGGAGACAGAGGGTCTCCTTCAGCCAGGACAGTGATTCCATGCTTGTGGGGGTCATTATGGGCTGTGTGATGAGGACATGTGATGTATGAGGGGCGAGGGATGAGGATGGGATGAGGGTGAGGTGAGGGTGGGATGAGGGATGCTGTGTCCAAGTGTGATGGCCACGGGGGTCATGGAATGGCGTGGGTGGAGTGGGTCCGATGAGGCATAACAACGGCAGCAAAACCCCAGTTCCAAGGGTCTCACTGTCCTGGGAGAGTGAATATGACCTGATGTGGAGTGGGGGATGTGCCAGCTGGGATTAGGGATGCATGGCTTGGATGTCCTGGCTGGGGGTATCTGGACCCAGACAGTCCCAGCCACCCTGGTCAGTGACACACAGGGGTGGGGGCTGTGACCTGGGCTGGGTTGGGATGGTTTGGGGGGGATGTGAGATGGAATGTGAATATGTGGAAATGGGGATGATGTGGGTGGAATCACCCTCAGCCCAAGGATCTCGCTCACCCAGGGCAGTGATGTTCACTGTGGGGCTCTTGGCCACACTGTCCCCATCACTGGCCTGGCAATGATAGCCACCGCTGTCCTTGTCCCCAACATGGCGCAACTCCAGGTGGGGGATGGTGCCCAGCAGCGCCCCCAAGCCTTCCCGGTGCCAGGAGAAGGACAGGGGACCTGTCCCCATGGCCACTGCACAGCTCAGCACCAGGCAGTTCCCCAGTGCCACCTGTCCCCCAGGGGGCTGCACCGACAGGGACACCCCTGAGAGCGGGACCCCTACAGGGGGACACAGGAAGGGGTTGGGGACATGGGGGGAGTGGGGAACACCAGGGAGCAGTGAAGGACTCAGGGAGGGGGAGGAGCAGAGAGGGGTGGGGGGAAGGATGGGACATTTAGCGAGGGAACACATGGAGAGGGTTGAAGGGAGCCACAGGGAAGGTTCTGGGGACCCAGACAAGGATGGTGGAACCTGTGGACAATGGAGGGACCTCAGAGAGGGAGAGGTGCACCTGAGGAGGGGTGAGGGGAGCTAATGAGGGATGTGGGCACCAGGGAGTAATAATAAAAGTCTCTGTTATGGCCTTATTATTATATCGGGAGCCCAGTCCCCAAGGGGACAGAGTGCCCGAGTTGCCAGGCTTAGCTCAGGCCAACACTGCGGGACTACCCGCTAGTAAGCAATGGTGATTATCAACTCTTATAGTGATTGCAAGCTCTCAGGATTTCAGCTCTTGCTTGCTAGGCAGTGGTGCGCCCAGGCTGAGGCTGCAGCAGACAGAGAGAGAGGAGAAGGAGACTTTCGGGGGTTC
>NW_005055098.1:6661-8245 GCF_000277835.1 Geospiza fortis
TAAACAATAGGTTATCTGCTGCTGTGGAATGCAACAGGTCAGTCTGGATTGGCCCATCTTGGATGTTTAGAAATAATAGCCAATCCAGAACTGAGAGCTCTCTTGGACACAGTCCGAGAGAGCGGGGTTTGTTATCATTCTTTGCTTTTCTATTCTTAGCTTAGCAAGTTTCTGAAAAGCTCTCCTGCTTTTTCTTTGTAGTATAGTTATAATGTAGTATATATATATATCATAAAATAATAAATCAAGCCTTCTGATCATGGAGTCAAGAATCTTGTCTCTTCCTTCACCCAAGAACCCTTGTGACAACCATCACAGTCAGGGAGTCAGGGACTAAAGTTGCTGTCTCAGCATTCCTATTGTTCAATTCTCCAGGGGGCTCTGCCCATGTCTAGGGAGTCTGCTACAAGGGAGGGTGATGGGAGGGTGGCACACAGAGGGTTGAGCAAGCATGGGGGACCTGGGAGAGATGTGTGGGCTCCCCGTGCCCATCCCCACACTCACTGCGTGCCGTGACACGGAACCAGGCGCTGCTCTTCCGCACAGCCCCGCCCTCGGAGCGCACCTGGCAGCTGTAATTCCCCAAGTGCGAGGTGACCTATGAGGCTGAGCCCTCCCAGAACCCTTGGGGTCCCTGCGGGTGCCAGACTGTAGATACCCAAACCCCCTCTACCATCTGAGATGGTCATGGGGGGACTGTGCCCGGTGCCGGGGTCTGTCACACTCATAGGCGCCGCTCTCAGTGAAAATGAGGCAGTCAGGTCCCTCTTGTAACCAGCGCTGCCTGTCCTTGTACGAGGTGGTGACACCAGGGGTCCTCGAGCCCTGGCAGGTCAGTGTCACCCGGTCCCACAGCACCGCCGGCATTCAGGGGGGCTCCACGAGGAGCTGGAGAGTCTGGATGCCTGTGGGTGACAGGGGACACCAACCAGTCAGAGACACTGGGGGGCTGGGGACAGCAGGGTGGGGACATGGCATCCGCCAAGGACTCACCAGGCCAAGGGTCTGAGCTGGAAGGGAAAAGGGACAGGGCTGGGTGGGGGTGGCATCCTGGGGACAGAGGCACAGGGGCATGGGGTGTAGAGTCTGTTCACAAACTGTCCCTGTGCAGACACTGGTGTGGCACAAATGTCTTGGAGACACCGGGGCTACCCCGTGCACAGGCAGGACAAGGCAACATTGCAGACACCCCAGGCATGGGGACCCCGTTCTGGCACAGATGACCCCCACCAGCTCCATGGCCTCTGTCCCCATGGCCAGATCCACATGATTCTTCCCTGTCCCTGCATCCCTGTGTCTCTGTCCCTGTCCCCACAGCTGCCACACCCCAAAATTCCTCTCCCCACATTCCTGTCCCTCCTGTCCTGACCCCCATCTCCTGTGCCCACCACCACCCCACGGCCCCAGTCACCTCCTGCATTGACTCTGCTGGCCTTGGGGACCTCAGAGGACCCCACAGCCCCCCTGTGCCCCCTCCCCACTGGTCTCTGCCTCATCAAGGCCCATCCCTGGCATGTCAGGCCCGTGCCCGGGGCACTCACCCCACAGGAGCAGCGCCACCTTCCCGGCCATCCCGCTGTCCCC
>NW_005055098.1:8268-19597 GCF_000277835.1 Geospiza fortis
CTGTGGCCACCACTCCCCTGGCTGGCGGCTCTTTGGATGAAGGGGAAGGAAGTGAGGTCAGGTCTCATCCTCATGCATAGGTTGAACCTGGTGGAGGCAGGGTGGCCACAAGTGCGGGACAGGCTGTGGGCAGAGTGGGGACAGCCTGGGGACAGTCTGAGTGGCACATGGTGGGACATGGGGTTCCCAGGAGTGTGGGGCTCAGGGGGCTTGGGGAGCCAGGGATGGGGGTCCCTGGGGAATGGGGGGATCCAAGGATGGGAGCCCTGGGGAATGAGGATCAAGAGGAGGGGGAGTCACTGGGCATGGGGGTGCCATGGGAATGGGGGTCCCCAGGGCTGGTGGGACTTATGAATGGGAGTCCCAAAAGAACATGTTCTCCAGGGAACTGGGGTCATGGGATGGTGGTTGAAGGGATGAGGGTGGATCCTGGGAGAATCAAGGTCCTGGTGGAAGGAGGATTTCAGGGGATGGAATGAAGGGGAGAGGGTTCCTTGGGAATGGGGGTCCTGGGCCATGGAGATCTTGGGGAATGTCAGTACTGGGATGGGGGTCCCAGAGAGGGGGGACATAAGGAATGGAGGTCGCTTGGTCTGCTTCCCAGGGGAATGAGGGTGCCACGGATGGACTGGATGTGCACATGGGTCACAGCCCCTTCCCTGGCTGCCTCAGATTTTGGGGTTGCCCAGGGCCAATCTCTGCCTTCTGGGTTGCCTGTGGTTTGGGGGGGGGTCACCAAAAGGGGATTCCAAGATGCTCTGAGTCTGTGTCCCCACACCCCCAGTGACTTTTCCTCACTTCATTTCCATTTCCTTCCTTTTATCCCTCAAATTCACAAGCCCCCAGTTCAGCCTTGATGATCCTGGGAACTTCCTGAGCAGTGAACGGTTTGGGGGATGCCTAGGGTGGGGGAAGCAGGGGTGAGGGGTCTTCAGGGAGAGCTATGGAGGCTGTGGGGGATGGGGGTGTCTGGCTGTGCCCCCCCAACACTTTCTCTCCTGCAACAGAAGGAAGAGGCTGTTTGTGCTGAGTGTCACACTGGGGGGTGGGTTCTGTCCTGGGTTGGTACATCCAGGGGAGTCCTGGGGAGATCCTGGGGGGATCCTGTCCCAGGGGGGACACATGCTGGCCAAGGGGGTCCTGTCATGGAAGATGGCAGCTCCAGGTGGGGGTCCAGACTTCTTCATTCTTGCTCGTTCCCTGCAGGATCTGAGCCAGCAAGAGCAGCTGGGGAATGGAGCCCAGGGCAGGAAGAATCTCCGAAATTCCATATGGAAGAGTCCTGTATATAGATGGATCCTTTCAAATTGTAATGGGGAAAGGGGCATCAGGATACACCATTATTGAAGCAGGGGAAATCAAAGAAAAAGGCAAATTACCCTCAAATTGGTCTGCACAAAATTGCGAGATGTATGCCCTAAAGAGAGGTTTAGGTTTATTAGCAGACAATATTGGGACAATCTACACAGATTCTCAATACGCCTTTGGGATAGCTCATACCTTTGGAAAAATCTGGCAAGAGAGGGGATACCTTAACTCAAAAGTGAAAATCTGGTGCTTGAAAGTCTGATCAGGGAAGTACTCGAATTCCTCAGAGGACCAAAAGAAATTGCCATAGTCCATATTAAAGGCCACCAAAAAGAGGATACCCCTGAAATCCAATGAAAGAAATTAGCAGACCTGGTGACCAAAGAAGCAGCCTTAGAAATGGGGGATCCAGTCATAGTCCTAATGGTAAAAGAAGACCAGGGGATAATAAGGGAAGAGGGGGTACCAATTTTCTATGACAATGAGCTAAAAGAAATAGAGAAAATGGGAGGGGTAAAAACAGAGGATGGAAAGTGGTAGACCCCACATGGGTAAAAAATATTCAACCAAATAATAACCAGGAAAGATGGAAGAGATACAACAATTAACTCACTAGGGAACACAAGGAATATATGATCATTTGCTGAAATATTACATGGGACTAGGAATATATGAAATAGCCAGATCCATCACAGGAGAATCTTTAACCTGTCAAAAAGTCAACACAAATGTGATGCAAAAAAACACTCCGGGACAGAGGAAATTAGCCATAAGACCTTTCCAGAGTACTCAGGTTGATTTTACTGAATTAACTCCAGCCCAAGGATATATAATAGTTGACCATCTAATGCATTGGGTTGAAGCATTCCCCATGAGAAGGGAGACAGCCCAAACTGTGACGAAAGTTCTCTTGGAAGAAATTACTCCAAGATATGGGCTAGTAAATATTAATGATTCGGACCATGGCCCCCACTTTACAACCAGTGTGCTGCAACAAGTCATAAGAGCCCTGGGAATAAAGTGGGAGTTGCACACCCCTTGGCACCCTCAGAGTTCTGGGAGGGTTGAGAGGGTGAATCAAACCTTAAAGAATATTTTAACAAAATTGGTCTTAGAAACCCAACAGAATTGGGTCAAATGTTTACCACTAGCCCTATTACAAATAAGAACGAGACCCAGAACAGATCTAGGGGTCTCTCCTTACGAAATGTTGTTTGGGCAGCCTTTCTTGCTTACCCCATACAGTATTGGGGAACATCTAGAGGGGGGGACGACAATGCAAAAATATATAGAAACAGTAACAGCAACCCTAGAAGAATTAAGGAAAAAGGGCTACCTTCCCCAAACTTCCCCACTGAACTGTAAAATACATGGTATTAATCCAGAAGACTGGGTATTTATTAAATCATGGAAGAACCCTCCACTAACTGTTCACTTTGAAGGCCCCTTCCAGGTCCTGCTTACAACAAACACTGCAGTAAGAACAAAGGAGTGGGGACGGACTCATGCAAGTTGAGTGAAGGGTCCAGTACAACCCCCGCTGAGACAAGCAAATGGGCTATAGGCAGCAGAGACGATAAAGACTTGAAACTGATCCTGAGGAAAACACCGAAAGAAGTGCAACCCTGAACAAAACCTTGCCACGGGAAACATCTACATTGTTAACCTTATATCCTTAAAGTTTGTTAATGTTTGTTATAGTTATAGTTATAGTATAAGTTTTTGTTTAGCTAAGAACTGACAATCAACATCTCACTTTCCAGTACTGCTCCATAGAGCACTCTCCTTGCACCCCGAATCAGGACCAAATTGAGGGAAGGGAGTCAGTACGATAAGGGTCATGACAGAATGTCTCCAGAAGATAGGAAAACCAGAGGTGGGAGGTAAGACTGGATTGGGAACTACCTGCAGGAAATACTCTCTGGGCACCGAGAAAACCCCTGTGGTTTGAGAGGTGAGGAGGCCAGCCTGTACCAGACTCCTGCTCGTAGCAATGCTACTACTCATCCACTTGGGAGGAAGTGGAGGAAACATTTTTGAGAAGTGTTACTATCCCTTGTATAGAGGAGATACAGTAAGTGTATTGATCAGAGTACACACAAACATGAATCCTAAATGTATTATTCACTCCCAGTCAACAACCTGTAAAGAAGATAACCAAAATATATTGTCTAGCTAAAAATATTGCAAATCCAAGCCAGAGGATGTCAGGAGAGTGCCCTATGAAAGAAACATGGGTATGTTTTGAACAAGAAAGTGAAACAAACTTAGAGGATACATTCAAAGAGAATGAAATGCAATTGAAAAGACAAAGGGATAGAGAGGGACAAATATATGGTAAGAATCTTTTCATCGATATGGTGGAAAAGATTACAAAAGAATTTAATTTGACTGATTCTTGGGGGGGGACACACTTAAGTGAGATTTGGCCATGGGATGGTATCAGTTTAGGTTCCCTAGACATTTTAAAATGGATTACATCAAGACAAAGCATGGTAGCTCCCAAAAGAAGGGAAGGAGAGGGGAAGGTAAATCAACAATAATAGGGGAAGAGAGTTTATCAAGAAAAGGGAAAATGTATAGTATAGAAGTAGGAGAAACACCACGTAAAAGATATCTAGCAGCAAATGACAAACACACCAGGTGGATCCCAGAAACCCCCCAATCATATTTGATCGGTAGAAAAAAACTGAAAGTAGATGTGTATACAGTGAAAAAGAAAAAATGTGTGGATACTTAGCTTATTTTAGCCCATTCTGGGCAATAGAAACCCTATCCAAATATTGGAAACATACAACAAATCAAGATTCAAATTTCTAGGATGCACCTAAAAATTTGTTTTGGATCTGTGGTAACAGGGCATATGTGAAGTTAGTGGGAGGGTGGACTGAGAGTTACACAATTGGAGCAATAAAACCATCCTTTTTCTTACTGCCTAAGGATGCGAAATCAAACTTGGGAATCCCAGTACATGATGATCTGGCCAGAAAGAAAAGGAATTAATTTGGCGAAACCCAAAATTGGAACAATGAAATTTGGACCCCACAAAAGATTATCGATACTTATGGCCCGGCTACCTGGGCCCAAGATGGATCCTGGGGGGACAGAAGCCCAGTATATATGCTCAGTTGAATCATCCATTTACAAACAGTACTTGAAATAATGTCCAATCAAACAACTCTGATTGATTGATCTCTTAAACCAGCAGCAACAACAAACACGATCAGTAATTTATCAGATCAAATTGGCAGTAGACTACCTCCTTGCAGAGGAAGGGGGGATATGTGGCAAATTTAATACTTCAGAATGCTGCCTAGGGATTGATGACCAAAGTCATGCAATTAAAAACACTACTCAAAATATTAGAAAACTAACCTATGTTGGAACACAAAAATGGACACCCTTGTTTGGAGAATCCAATTGGTGGGACAACTTGTTCCCCTGGAAAATGGTAATGGAAGTCATGGTAATGGTAATGGAATGGTAAATGGTGGAAGAAATTAGCCTTCTTTATGATGTGTGCATTAGCAAGTGTAATATTCCTACCACATGCAATTCCATGTCTAGTCCGGATAGTAACCAACTCTTCATCCAAAGAACTGCCAGCCAGGGGAGCAGTGGGCACAGCAGCAAGTGACAGCCAGTCCACACAGCTGGGGACACCGAAATGGCCAAGAAGGTGGCACTGCTCCTGTGGGGTGAGTGCCCGGGGCATGGGCCTGATGCCCTGGGGATAGGCCCTGATGAGGCAGAGAGCAGTGGGAAAGGGGCACAGCGGAGCTGTGGGGTCCCCTGAGGTCCCCAATGCCAACAGTGCCACTCCATGTTACCCACAGTGGACCTGGGTGGGACTGGGGATGTAGGGTGGCTTTGGGGACAGGAACAGGGGGCAGGAATTTGGGGATGGGGATGTGGGGACAGGAATGTGGGGACTGGCACCTTTGGGCTCAGGTAACTCTGGGCATAGGGACAAGGGAACTGGGATGCGGGGACAAGAACCGTGAGGATGTGGCCATGGGGATGGGATGATGGGGATGGGATCATAGGAATGAGATCATGAGCTGGTGGGGGTGACCTGGGCCAGCATGGGCTATGTCCGTAGTGTCCTCGTGCCCGGGGTGTCCACAGTGTCCCCATGTTCTGTCTCAGCTCAGGGTGACCTCAGTGCCCCTGTTCCCAAGGCGGTCGTGCCACACTGATGTGGTGCACGGGTGGCTGTGACACAGACACGTCCCCCTGCTTCTGCAAATCTTTTGAGGACCACCCAGACACACTTTCCCACAAGAACTGCTGTCCCCACGGGGACAGTTTGAAGACAGTCACAACACTTTGTATCCCAGGTGCTGCTGTGCCAGCAGTGCCACCCCCATCCAGCCCTGTCCCTTCTCCCTTCCAGCCCAGACCCCCAGACTCGCTGGTGAGTCCTTGGCAGATGCTGTGTCCCCCCACCACTGTCCCCAGCCCCACACTGGCCCTGGCAGGCTGGTGTCCCCTGTCACCCACAGGTGCCCAGACCACCCAGCTCCTGGTGGAGCCCCCCTGGAGGCCGGCGGTGCTGTGGGACCGGGTGACACTGACCTGCCAGGGCTCGGGGACCGCCGGTGCCACCACCTGGTACAAGGATGGGCAGCAGTGTTGGCAGCAGGGATGCAACCACCTCATTGTCACCGTGAGTGGCAGCTACATGTAGGAGAGACCCAGCACCGGGCTCAGCCCTCCCATGAGCATTTCAGATGGTGAGGGGGGTTTTGGTGTCCCCAACCTGGCACCCGTGGGGACCCCAAGGGTTCTGGGTGGGCTCCTCTCCATGGGTCACCACCTGCTGTGACCAGAGCCTGTGCCCTGGTCTGAGAACATCCCAGAGCATCTCAGTGGACTGGACTGTTATGAATTCGAACATGGCCAGATTTTGAGAAGGAAAAAGGCTCTCCTTTATTAAAACAAACTACAGAGGACAAGGAGTTTGAGATAAGCCCAAACTCCCACGCAACAACCCAAAGATAACAACATGTCCCAAACATGCTGGGTTCTCCCCCACAAACTAGGTCCCTCTGAAGGAGAAGACCCCTGAACCCAACCAAAACCCTCATTTTATAATCCCTCTCAGGTCCAGGATTGGTGGGTTTTGGATCTGCACGTTGATTGGTCGTTTTCCGGTGTTCTCATTGGGTCTTATCAATATTCATTCTGGACCAATGATTTTCTCAGGGCATCGAATGATTGGTCAAGTCCCCTGTCCAATCACCTCCCGCCCCCTTCGACTATCGCCCCCACCAAACCCTGGACCTCCCCTCCCCAGGACCCGCAACAAACACCCCTCAACTCAGCCCAAAACAATTCCCAACCCAGCCCCAATTCAACACAAATTGAACACAATTTATAACAGGACTGCTGGTGAGCTGGATGTGACCCAATAGGGGGTCCCGGTGCCATTGGTACCCCCCAGGCCCTTGTGATGTGACAGGACCCACTTGTCCCCCAGACCCACTGGTGCTGAAGGTGCCAGTGTAGGTGCTGCTGGAGGGGCACACAGTGACACTGCGCTGCTGGGGCTGACGGAACAGCATGATCACCTCGGTGTTCATTCTACCATGAGGAGAAGGAACTGGGGGTCTTCCCCAATGGGACCGAGCTGTCCCTGTCCCCTCTGCAGCTGCACCACAGTGACCACTACAGTTGCAGGGGCCGGGTGAAATCCTGGGGGCTGCAGGAGTCACTGCTGGTGACAGTGACAGTGCACAGTGAGCACCCCACAGTCGCCACCCCGACACCCCCACAGCCCCTCCCCAGGGACTTGGGGTCACCGTCCCCACTGCTCCTAACCTCCTGCCCTGACCTCTTCCCTGTACCGGTGCTGGAGGGTCCCTCTGAGCCCACCAAGAAGTCCTCCCTGACTCTCAGCTGCCACAGCACCCCCAGACCCCTGTGGCCCTGATTCCCCCTTCCTGCACATGTTCTACTGGGATGGTCAGGTGGTGGGGGGCCCGCAGGAGTCCCTGCAGCTGCTGGTGCCCGCCGTGGGGGTCTCCCACTCAGGGAATTACAGCTGCCAGGTGCACTCTGAGTCAGGGGGGCCGTGTGGAAGAGCAGCGTCTGGCTCCACGTCACAGTGTGCAGTGAGTGCAAGGATGGGCATGAGGCCCCACACCAAAATCTCTACCAGCCCTACCTGAGAACCTCCTCATATTCTCTCCATTCTTTCCTTGGTGCCCTCGTTCAACCCTGAGGATCTCCCCACACCTCTCTGAGCCCACCATGTCTCTCCCTGAATGCCCTCTTGTCTGTTCTCTTGTTCCCTGTCACTGCCTGGGTCACCAAAGCCCTCCCTGGGATCCCTTCTCCCACACTGGGCTCCCATTTACTCCCCTCCTACCCCAACCCCCCCCTGCATCTCCCTGTATCCCCCAGTCGTGTCATCTCCCCCTGCAGGGGTCCCACTCTCAGGGGTGTCCCTGTGGGTGAAGCCCCCCAGGGGACAGGTGGCACTGGGGGACTGCCTGGTGCTGAGCTGCGTGGTGGCTGCAGGGACACGTCCCCTGTCCTCCTGGCACTGTGGGGGGGCTTGGAGGCACCACTGGGCACCAGCCCCTGCCTGGAGCTGTGCCACTTTGGGGACAATGACAGTAGCCGCTATCATTGCCAGGCCAGTGAAGGGGACAGTGTGGCCAAGAGTGTCCACCTGAATGTCACCGTCCCAGATGTCTGGGACCCACAGCACCCCCACCCCCACAGCAGCCATCCCACCCTCATCCCACTTTAAGTAATGGCCACCACCATCACAAGACACAGTTTTGTGTGATCAGGACCTTCTGGCTCTGGGTGTCTTTCACCCACAGTCTCCCATACCTTCCCCATCCCATCCCTGTACCCCTACTCAACACTAGGTGCTTGCCCCTCCCTCCAGCCTCAGCCCCATCTCTTCCCCACAGTGCCCGTGCCAATGCCACCATCACTCCCGGTCCCCTGTCACACCAGGTGCTTGGATGTGACCCCGTGACCCTGCGCTGCTCAGTGCAGGTGGGCTCAGCCCCTGTCACCTTCACCTGGCTGTGACACGGCTGGGACATGGTCTGAGGAACCCTCCTGGAGCTGGAGGCCGTCAGTGTGGGATGTTGAGGCACCTACCAGTGCATGACCACCAACCAGCTGTGACAGGACGAGCACTGCGTGTTCTGGGCACTCAGCCCTGAGCTGGTCCTGGAGGTGTCATCTGGCTCACCCTGGGTCACAGGTGGGGGTCAAATGGGGTCACCAGGGATGCAGAACCCCTGAAGTGACAGGTGACCCCAATGTGTCATGTGTACCTCTCTGTTTCCAGCAGTAGCTGTGGGGATCAGCAGGACCCTCCTGTTCCTGCTCCTGCTCCTGGCTATCAGCACAGGCTGTCACTTGTGGCACTGCCGGGGTGGTAACAAGGGGGGGATGGGCTCCCAAAGGGCAATGGCAAGTCCCCAGGTTTGGGGGGCAATGGGGTGGTGATCAAAGCCCTGACATGGTGGGGCTGAGCCCTCAGTAGTCTTTTCTCAGGGTCCTGGGGCACCTGGGGGCATTTTGGAGTGTCCTGGGGTGTCCCAGGAAGAGACACCCTTAAGGAATATTGGGCTGGCAATGGGAGATCCTGGGATCTTTGAGATCCCTGCTGTAGGATCATGCAGGGATGTTGGGGTGGGTCCTCAGGGATACTGGGGGAGTTTCCCTCCCTGCCATGTTTGGGGTTATGGTGGGTTCAGTGGTGCTCAGAGGTCCTAGAGGGAATCAGGGGTACAGTGAGAGCTCAGGGGTCACCTGGGGGGTCAGATTCCCTGGGGGTCCCACAGTCACAGCCCAATCTCCTTTTCCTTGCAGCCACCAGGAAACCCTAGGACAGGTGAGTAGGCAGTTCTGGCCTTTCCCTCCTCCCCAGACCACACCCCCAAACCTTTTTATCCCTGCAGGGCCTCCCTGAAGCCCTTTCCCCCCATCCCCCAACGGAGGGAGAGGTGCTGGTGCTGGACACTGACATTGTGGGCACTGAGCAGGCAGAGGGTGAGTACAGGGAATGCAGGGATGAACAAAGTCCCAGAGTGGTAGATGAGATATATCATAAACTCTGTAGCTGTAGCAGGAGCCACAGGGTGTCCCACTAGGGCAGGGGGTGTGGGGACTACAGTGTAGCAAAGAAACCTTGAGGCAGTGGTGGAGAAAAAGCACCACTGGGTAGCTGCAGCCCAGTGTAAGAGAAGGTCTGAAGTTTCCCTCATTTGCCTCATGATCATTGCAAAGACAGAGACTACGACCATGAAGACCCTGACTAGAGTTCTGGGCCTGGTTGAGGTGGATGCTTGCCAAGTGATTGTTTACAGGTGTGTTTGCTGTGCCGCCATGGTACACTGCTTCAAGCAGGGCCTGGCCAGGACTGACTTGCTCTGTACACTTATCCCTGCTTCATGATCCCCGCTTATCACAATAGCCTGTGAATTTTCCCACCTTTTGGCCAAATGAACTTTCTGGGGTAATTTTGGTGATCCCCCATGGAAAATCTCTCATCTCCTCATGACCACTGTGACAGACGGAGATTGAAGCTCCCTCCCTAGGACTGAGACTCCCTCCCTATAATTCTAACACAGGGGGTGCTGGCCTGATTGAAGCAGGATGTTTGCCAGGTGTTGCCTGCAGGTGTGTTCACTGGACCAAGACTGCTTTCCCATATAAACCAGTCCTGGAACAATGGGTCCCAAACTGGACTGTCTGTACTTGTTCTCTACAGACTTATTCTCCATGGTCCTGTATCTGTTCCCCCTTCCGCAGAGGACTATAATAGACTCCTGAGTTAACCAAGACTTTGGGATTCTCCTCGATGTGACAAGACAGATCTATTGGCTGGACCACGAGGATTTCGTCTCTCCTTTGGTGGCTATATTCCCCTTCCCCTTCTTTCTCTCTCTATCCTTTCTAATCCTTCTATCACATTTGCTGTGGGCACTACATAAAAGGTGCAATTTGTTTTGATTAGTACTAAAATCCCCTTTGTGTTGTTTTTTGCACTCTGAGATCAGTTACCGAACCATCACAACCCCCACTTGTACGAGCCGATCATTACACCCAGCTCCAAACAGGCCAGGGGAAAGGCTCCCTGGGAGGGGAAGGTGCTTAGGTTTCCAGGGTGTGAGAAACGACTGCTTACTTTTAAAATTTCAAATGTTTATTAAACCTTAACAAAAAAAAAAAAAAAAAAAAAGGACTGAATAAGGAAAAAGTTTTCAGCACTGGGAGTCCCTGTGACCACCAACCATGTGCTCCTCTACAAAATGGGTGCTCTACCTTTTATATCTTTAGCTCTCCCCGCCCCCTGTTGTGCTGGCAGGTTGGGAAAGTTGCCTCAACTACTCGCCTCCACATGAGCACTGTCTCTACTAAATGGCGACTTTTGCCCTCACTAACACCGTGACTCTCAACCTGGCAATCCTCAGGTGCTCTCTAGCCCCTACAAATCCTTCAATTTCATGCATCCTGCCAGCTACAGGTTCCCTGCTTTCCTCTTCTATGCATCCTGCGTGCAGCTTCTCACTCCCTCTTTCACACACGTCCCGCCAGCCACTGGGTCCCCACTTTCTTCCCCCACCACACATCCTTCCGTTCTTTTTCTTCCAACCGTCCAATATCTTAAAGCTTCAACAGACCAGGATGGGTCCAATTTATTGTCTGACTTTTGAAGCTGACTTTTATACATCTGGATTACGGAAATTTCAATCTGGCTAAAAATAGGTATGAGGATCTTCTAAGTCTCATACCCACGCCAAGCACACTACTTCACTCACACTTTGAGGATTACTCGTAGCTCTTACATGCACTAGTACTCACTTGACCTGATAAAATCAGGAGGGGCGTGCCATTCATCTGAAATCTCTTGGGCCATAAAAGAGATTTTATATCCCAGACGAGTGCCCCATTGTGAGAAACAACTGCACACTTTTAAAATTTAAAAGGTTTATTCCCCTCCAAGTGATTCTGTTGGAATGCCAGGGCTATCAGCCACTCTTTC
>NW_005055098.1:19629-22628 GCF_000277835.1 Geospiza fortis
CCCTCCCACTCCCAGCACCTTCAGGATGACAACAGGAAAAAATTCACTGAGAACCCTAAACCCATAACATTACCCATCCTGAATTTTTTTTCCCATATCAACATTGAACTTAAGACTTTTCAACTATATACATTCTTGCATTATTCAAATTATATATATATATATGCACATCAAGATACACCTACAGGTGCAGTGGCATCATGGACAGCTCACTCAAAGGTAAGATCTCCTTGAGGGATACATCATGTCTCTCTGTCTTTTGTGTCACTAACCAGGCGCAATCTGGCCCTTGAGCAAAAACAATCCCATGAGTGGGTTTGCCATTTCCTGAGACATGGTTAATCCAAACTGTTTTCCCTAACAGGCCTCTCAGCTGTATCACAGGGACTGTGAAAAATGCATATTTTATGATTGGCTTTTCGCAAATATTACAATGAATATTATATGTGTTCTGTTAGAAAGTATGCTGTATTAATTCTCTTAAGTAGTGTGTTAAATATAGTTTTAAGTTATAACAAAATGTTAAAATAGAAACTATGCTATGTAGGATACTTTTTTCTTAAAGAAAGAACTCACACCAAGATAGCAGCCACAGGACACCTAAATCTTTCAAAGAAAGAGAATTTATTGCTCCATTATCAGGAGAAACTAACTTCTTCCCACCTCGCTCCGGCAAGATGACGCTGTTAGGATTATGAGGAAGAAGCTGAAGATGACCAGACAGAATCCTGTATTTTAATGGAATTTGTGCATCATGTATGAGATGTATGAATATGCAACAGGCTATTGTTTTTAAGGGTTAATCCTTTGTTAACGGGTGTCCTTTTTCGGACTTATGCTGCCCAGAAAAAGGTACCCAGACGTCCGTAACTCTTTGTTTCTATTGTCTCATATTGTCCTAATTCAAATTGTCCAAATTATTATTATTCTAATTGTATTACTATTTTTATAACCATTTTATTACTATTAAACTTTTTAAATTTTAAAAACAAATTATTGGCATTTTTCACAGGGACCTTATCTCCATCTACAGTGTGAAGGGACTCTGGTGTTGACTGGCCATGTAGCCTTTGCTGAATGCTGATCCCAGTGCTTGAAGGTCCCCCAATGCAAGCTCTTTGAATGGTTTTCAACCGTCCATGACACTGTTCAACCTTTCCAGCAGCTGGTGCATGGTAGGGGATGTGATACACCCACTCAACACTGTGCTCATGTGCCCAGGTGGTAACTATGCTGCTACTGAAATGAGTTCCACGATTTGACTCAATTAGCTCTGGGGTGCCATGTCACCACAGGACTTGATTTCCAAGCCCAGGATGGTGTGCTGGGCAGTAGTGTGAGGCACTGGGTGCACCTCCAGCCATCTGGTGGTTGTGGCCACCATGGTGAGCACATAGCACTTACCTTGGCGGGTTTGTGGCAGTGCAATGTAATCAAACTCCCAGGCCTTTCCCTGCCTCTACTTATTGCAATGCCCACCATTCCTCAGAGGCTTTACTCTCTCAGGTCTACTTAATGGCAGCACACGTCTCACACTTGTGGGTAACCTGGGAGATGGCATCCAAGGTTAAATCCACCCCTTGGCCTTGTGCCCACTTAGAAGTGAAATCTCTGCCCTGATGACCTGAGGCATCATGGGCCCATGGAGCCAGAAACAACTCTCCCTTGTGCTGCCAGTGCAGATCTACCTGTGATGCTTTGACTGGGGGAACCTGGTCTGCCAGTTCGTTATTCCAATGTTCCTTGTTGGCTTGACTCTTAGGCACGTGTGCATCTCCATGGTGGACTCTCACAACTGGCTTCTCCACCTGGATGGTGATGTCTTGCCACATTTCAGAAGCCCAGATGGGTTTCTCTTTACATTGTCAGTTGGCCTCTTTCTGTCTGTCCAGCCATCCCCACAGAGCATTCGCTGTCATCCATGAGTCAGTGCAGAGGGAGAGCTTTGGCCACTTCTCTCGTTTGGTGATGTCCAGATGTCTAGGCAAGGTGTTCAGTTGCTCAATTTCTTCTGTTTCCACAGCAGCGATTCCAAAAGCCCATCGACTTCCCTTTGGGTCTTCGAAGTACCTGTTCCTGGGGTAGTCAATGCCCAGGATCCATGGGGCATCTGGGCCACTTAGAATGGGGAGTTTCTGCCAGTCCTTCCCAGTCAGGGAATATGCATAAATGTGCATAAAGCTGATGCAATATCAGGGGTATAAAAGATGGACCCACCATTTTTGTACATGAGCCTCTGGCATTTTGCCATGCTCCCAAGCACAGTCTCTTTTGCTTTGCTGATTTTTTTTGTTCTCAGTTCATTCCCACTTGGGGTCTGGATTGTTTATAACAGATGGTCAGCCAGAGCGATCACCCACTTCTTTTGTTAACTTACTCACCTGCCATCCATCCCTGGGGCATCACCCCCTCTTTCTTCCATCATCTTTCAGATGACAAATGGCAAAAATTCACTAATAAGCCTAAACCTGTAACACAACCCCAGAGTGGGACACGTGGGACAAGGAACCTCAAGGCTCCTCCAGCCCTGAGGGTAGCTCCTCCCAAACAGCCCTGAGGCCAGTAAAGGATGGAAAACACCATCTTCTCAGAAACATCATTTATTGGAAAATTTAGTCAATGCAAATGGACCCCCAAATCCATGGGGAATTGGAGCTGGTTCCTGGTGGAGTTGGGCCTAGGAGGGGGCTCTGCTGGCTTGGCTCTGGGCTTTGTGCTCCACCTGGGCACAGTACTTTTCAGGCATTCCAGTGGCTCTGCAGAAGAAAGAATCCATCAGGTTCCCAATGGATCTGGAACTGTGGCCGCACAGCAGGTCCTGTTTGCTGAGGATGCAGAGGGAGCTGGGAGGTGGCCCAGGCTGGGACATCAGGAAGGATTCAGGGAGCCCAAGGAGCCCAGGGAAGCAGCACTGGCAGCCCCTAACCTGAACTCCTGCAGCTTCTGCTGTCTGAACTGGGTGAGGCGCTGGCTGCGCTGCCAGACTTCTTGTTGCAGCC
>NW_005055098.1:22659-23473 GCF_000277835.1 Geospiza fortis
GCTGCTGCTGCAGCTCCTGGATCTGCCGCCGGAGATCTTCGGCATGGGCACGCTGCCGGAGCTCCCTCTGCTCCTGCTCCAGCTTCTCCCTCTCCAGCTGCTCCTGATGGGCCCTGCGGGAGAGCCAGGCTGGCTCAGGGACCCCACCACAGCCCCCCACACCTGGCACAGAGCCTGGGCTGGCACTGGAGCCCCCAGAGCCACCAGCTGGAACTGGGAGCCCCCTGGCCACCAACCTCAGCCATCCCTCAGTCCCGTGTGCCTCACCTGAGCACCCTCTGGAATTCCTGGCGGTCTTGCTGCACCTGCATGGCCAGGTACTGCTCCTTCTGGGCCACCTGCTCCAGCCTGTCCTGCTTCAGCTCCTGCTCCAGCTCGGCCTTCTTCCGTGCCTTCTCCAGCTCCTGCCGCCGCCATTCTCGGTCTGCGACCTCTTGGTTCCTCTTGGCCCTCAGAGCATCCTGCCCAAATAGGGGACAGTGCTGGGCTTCCCTCAGGGGCACCTATGGAAGCCCTTGGCCATGGCTTTGGCTCTGCTCCAGGACATCCCCTGGTTCCAGGGGCTGGTTCTACAGACCCCCCACATCCAGGGGTGCTGCCCCTTCATCAGTCTGGGGACAGGGACAGTGGCAGAGGAGCACGTCATCTGTTCCTGGGCCATTCACCTGCTCTGCCTGCCAGTCCTGGGCCCGCTCCTGTGTGGCCCTGAGCCGGGCCAGCTCCTTCTCCTTCTCCAGGCGCAGTTGCTGCTGCTCTGCCTCCAAGGCAGCCTCGCGCTCCTACGGGGGACAGAGCCCAGGGTGGGACAGAGCCC
>NW_005055099.1:0-1870 GCF_000277835.1 Geospiza fortis
CTCTAAGTCCTGTCTTCCTGCAGCTTTTCTGCCTTCCTTCCTCACTTCCCTCCTTCCTCTCTCCTGACCTTTTCATCTTGGGATTTGGGACACCACAGCCTGGTTCTGGGACTCTGCAAGCACAAAACATGACAACCCAATCAGCCTCCTGGCAAGGACCAACTCTTCAACACGGCAGATCCAAATATTCTACTGCAACACCCTGCCTTCTGCTGATCTCCTGGCCCTCAACACCCTCATCCCTCTTCCATTCCTCAGGGGGTGATATAAGCAGGCCCAAAGAAATGATGACATGCTGTAGCTGCTAGTGTTCCAAGAGGAAGGGTGACAGGCTATGTTTGAGGATGAATTTCAGAATCACTTGAAGAACTGTTGAAATATTGGCTATTACTTTTCCTGCTCAAAAAGAACAGAAATTATGTTCTGCTTCAGAAACAAGAGCATGTAACTGGCTGAAAGAATCTTGATGATGAGTCTGCAAGGTATTCCAAGACCCTATCAATTGAGAGGCACTACTAATACTAAGTATTTACTCCTGACTGATGTTCACTGCCACTGTGCTCCATATAAGAGCCTTTGGAAGTTCCCAGAGAAACAATGCACAAAGTAGGGGTGCCTCAAAGTCTTTATTAATTTCTCATAATTTTTGCTTGTCCAGACCCAAAAGAGCAGAAATGATGATGAGAAAATACAAGTCACACCAAACAAGCGTCTCAGTTGGAGGCGATGGTGGACTGGATCCAGGAGACGTAGTTGCAAACCTTGGTGTAAACTCCGGGATAGCCCTTCTGGGCACATCCATAACCCCAGGAGACAATGCCCTGGAGCTGTCCATCGCAGACCACGGGACCGCCGGAATCTCCCTGTGCACACAAAGGGTATGGATATTCAGCAAATGGCATCAGCCTAAGCAATGAGCCAGAGATCCCTGAGATCACAGACCCCAGAGGAAGCCCTGCTGGGCGTACTCTGCACAAAAGTTCTACAAAGGCTGTTCCTGATTGACACTCTCCACCTGATGCTACCGTGCCTGACTTGAGCTCCAAGGGCACCACAGCTGAGTCAGCTGCCTGCTTTTGCTGGATGCAGTACTTGGCAAACCTTCAGGGTATGTGTACCTGAAGCCTCTGCTGTCATTGAAAAACTCAGATTTACCAGTGCAGTGGGTATAGCTGACTCTGTAATGTGAAGGCCTCTTCAGCTGAGAAAAGGTGGGAGAGAAATGACTGGGAGAGGAGAGGCAGGTGAGTTACCTGGCAGGAGTCTTTTCCTCCCTCCACGTATCCGACACACATCATGTTGTTGGTAATTTGCCCAGGGTAGGCATCAGAGCACTGCTCGGCGGTGAGGACCGGAGCCTTCAGGCACTGCAGCTGGTCGGGGTAGTTGGCTGCAAAGAAATAGGGAGAGATGGTTGCTGGAATTGCTGAGTCCTTTTCAGAGCTCGGGGAAGATCTTAGCAGAAAAGCAAATGCTGGACACCCTGTTCTAGCAGCCATCCTTGCTTCCTGTCAACAGCAAGCACAGCATGGGTCCCTTCTGTAGAGATGGAACAAATTCTACCCATGGGCCCACCATTCTACACTGCAGCCACCTTAACTTTTCTGGTACCTGGAAGTTCATCAGTTGGCAAGGGAGGGGCCACACTTGTGATACATACGCTGGAAGAAACCTGAGCCTCAGGAAAATCATCCTCTCCTCTGGTGCAGGTTCAGTGGAATAGACACCACTGGCCATGCACATCTCCGACCATCAGTGTGAGAGAGCAGAGATCTCTGGTAGGAATTCAAGTTCCACAGTCCCAGACTTTACCCTTATTCTCAGAGAACTGACAACTCTGTTGACATTAACTGTGCAGTCCCTACACTGA
>NW_005055099.1:2020-23389 GCF_000277835.1 Geospiza fortis
CTGAGAGTGTGTCCCCAGCCGGAGATCAGGCAGGTGGTGCCGGCGGCCACGCAGCTGGTAGGCAGAGGAACGGTTTGGACAGCTTTGCTGAGCGTGGCTGGGGTGGCCAGCTTGATGAGCATGATGTCATTGTCCAGGGTGTAGGAGCTGAAGCCAGAGTGGCGGATGACTTTAGCAGAGTTGATAAACTGCTGTGTGGATTCGGTGAGCTCCAGGTTGTGTTTCCCGAGCTGCACTTGGATGCGACTGGAAAACAGAAGGCACAGCGTGTCCTTTACTGCTAGGGACAGGTTGAGAGAAACCTCCCTGAGTGCACTCACTCCAACACCACTGTCACAGAAGCCTTCTGGGGCAGGGGATCTTTCTCATCCTGCAGGGGGCCCTGGGAATCCACACTGAGATCTTAACCCTTGCACTCCATGCATGGGTGGTGAATTTCTGCGGGTTTGTAAATACATGGCAGCAGTTGAATACAGAGCAGCACTACATACAAATATTCTGGGACAAGGCAAACAGCTCCAGCCGGACCTCGATCCTCTTCCTGTTCTCCAGGGAGAATGCTTTAGCAAGATTCATGCAATTGGTAAGAAATCAAAGCCCAGACCTCTCTGCTTGATTATCCCATTGTTATTTCAGAAAATGCTCTGCATTCACAGGAACATTTGCAGAAGTGGAAAACCCCTCAGAATGCCCCGGCCTGGCTTCCTGAATGATCCACCCATCCCTTGGCTGTCTCTGATGAGCATGGAGGCGCTTCCATATTTCTATCTCATAGCTCAGAATTCCTGCTAGAAGTGAACTGGAAGACAGAAGTAGGTTCTAGAAGGACATAAGATTTCCACTCACGATTTGTAGCAGTGAGCAGCCGACAGGACCCACTGGCTGCTGATGAGGGAACCTCCACAGAAGTGATATCCAGAATTCAGGGACACCTGATAGGGCACCGAGTTCTTTGCGCAGGTGTAGCCTCCCACAATCTTGTCATCATCATCTTCAGCAAAGGTGGGGAAGGCAACTGGGGGACAAGAAGTGCTATGTGTCAACAGCTGGCCTAAGGCAATGTGGCCTGTAGTCTGCCCTGTGACTGCCTGTCTGAAGCCCCTCACTTGTAGGCTCCCCTTCTATGGACACTCAGGGCAGTGCTGGGGGGCAGGTGTAAGGCACATGCATTTGCTGCACCTCAAAGAAGGGGATCAGACTTACAGGGATGCCTCATGTATCTGCAACTAAAGCCCTGCTGGCTACTCCCTGAGGGAACATAGGGACACAGAAATGTTCTTGTTGGATCAGATCATGGCTGTGTCTTTCCCCGAGTCCCATCTACTGAAACAGTCAAGGGTTGACTGAGGGAAAAAGTAAAAACTACTGTGCAGTGATATCTTCTTGGAGCACCCTCTGAGGGTCCAAAATTTTGCAGTTGCTTTAGGACTTCCTGGGCCAGAACTATTCCTTGTGCACTCCTTAGTCCCAAAGGAGGAGGCAGCCTTTTTCTGAAGCTGTGGCCACATCTCCATAGCTGGGTCGGGAACCCCTATGAAGGCGTTCATTCCCCAGCTTGTGGCACAAGGCATTATGAGCAGACAGAAGATGGAAGCTGCAGGGCTCTGACTTGTGCAAGTCAAAACTGACTTGGCTTTCCCACAACAGGCTATCTTGCAGTTTTGATTCAGAAAATCAGCTTCCTATTAAATGGCAGAAATAGAAATAAAAGATATACTCACCAGCCACCCCAATAAAGGCGAGAAGCAGCAGGCACTTCATGGTCCTGATTCTACCTCAAACCCAGACTGGCTGACTGGACGTGGGAGCTGCTAGAAATATGTTTTGGTGATGGTCTTATCTCTAGCCCAAGGTTTTCTCCAGACAAAAAGTACACAGTGGAAAATTTGAAGATCCAAATGTGGCATTAACAGGCATTGGTAGAATGTACAAATGTCATACACGTTAATCATAAACCTCTGCTAAGATAGAGAGCTATTCTAATTATTCCGTAAGGTAGCCTTCAATCTAAAAATACCTTTTGGCTTTGGAAGATGTGTAGTTGTTTGTCTGTCTCATTCTTATACACAGCACCTGTATAACAGGAATAACAACTCTCAAACCTCTTTCAGATTCCTCTGTACTGATGGTATCTTTCTTAAAAATGCATGTTTTTACTCAAAGTTGCATATTTAAGTAGTGGACAGAGAGATACATTGCATTTATTTGGGAAAAAAAAAAAAAGCAAAAAACTCCAGCAAAGCCAGTGGTTAACTTTGTTAAATTTATTTTAGCAAATTCCTTTTCTTGAATAATGTATGTTTTTACCATATGCAATACAGTGTTTTCCTAAATCAAATTCCTCCATTGTAATTTCAAAAGGAAGGATAGAAAAACGATCCTGTGTCCCCCACTGTTTCCCAAGTCAAATAGTTCAAATGTGGGAATGCTCAGCATCTCCCTTTTCTAATTTCTCTCTCCTGACCTGTACTAAAATGTCTGCCTAAGTAACAAACCAAACCATTCCATCTTTGGAATGTTCTACAGACTCATTTTTGCTACACAAGGATTTCAGTACAATGCTGATGTTTATGAGTGTGATGTAGATGAGCAATAATGCTGCGAACACAAATAGTGAGATCTTCTGAAATCCCTCTCTGCAGGAGTGGGGATTTCTGTCATGACGCAAAGTTTACTAAAGCTTAATGCTTTGCTGAATAATCATGTTCATTCTCTAAGCAGATGCCAACTTCATCATGTTAGCTCCTGAAAGAGATAGGATTCTCTCTAGAGACATTAAAGAGAACCCATATGTTTGGAAATGCTGGAATAGCTTGAGACACTAAATAGGAATACTCTTCCTCTCCATTTCTTGATAAAATTTTTGTAGACCCTGCAGTACTGTAACACACAGTGTCACTGTCCAGAGAGAAATCTTCCTTCATGTTGAAGTCCAAGGCCAGGGCCTTCTCCAAGGTGTTGCATGAATTCTGTTGGCCTTTAAACTGGTATTAGTGCACAGCTTTCTTACAAGCATGCTGTATCCTGTGAAAGAAAGAAGGATTAGAAGCTTCCTGTGGGAAAGTGGATCAAAAACTACTGAAGCTATCCAATCTCATCATAACTAAGTGGAGCAAGAAAAATTTCCAGTTTACTCTAGGGTTTCATTTGATCTGTGGATTTCTGTTTTCTTTGTCTGAAATATGTCATTAGCATAGAAGGAGACTCATGTTTTAGAACAATATTTTTCCTGATCTATAGCTTTCGTATCCTGTAAGGTAACACTTAGGCTACAACTGCTTCCCTTTCCTTCCTTTCTTGGGGTTTTTCATTCAGTTTAATATCCACACAAATTTTACATGAATTAACAAGTGAGCATTTGAATCAGGAAGCTTGCCCATACCTGCCTTTATCTTAGTACTTTTTATTGTTTTCTTCTGTTACTTATTTAATCCTATCTTATCTTTAACATATAAATTATTCTTAACAGCACGAAGAAGTGCCTCATATAGGGCTGGTTGATAATCCCCCATAAGAACATTGCCATGGCTACCAGAGCCCAGGCTAGCTCTTATAATTCTGACACCATGTCAGGAGTGGGGAACTGCCTCAGTATGGGGATTTACCAGAGGCAGAACCTTTAGAGACACTTGCTCTACGGTGCCAGACACAAGCCATGACGGACCGGGCAGAAGAGAAAGGAGGAGGCTCTCTGTCTTGAGGTTGTACAATGAAGAGTTTACCTCAAGTAAAGAGACCAGAAACAAAGAGCCCCGGGCACTTCTGTGCAAGGGGTTTTATACAGGTACAACTCAGGGGGTGGATACAAACAGCTAACCAATAGGGAATTCTCAGGGGAGGAGCGAGGGGATTATGTCAAGTGTCTGGGTCCAATTGGGGTAAGAGGGTGCAGAGGTTGGGTCATATGGATCAATGGGGCTTCCAGGAATAGGGGAATTCCAAAACGGTGTTGCTGTCGGGGATCGGCCCCAGGTTATGGTGGCAGAGAAGGTTCAGGTACAAAAGGGGCTGGGGTGCCTTGGCAGGCAGGGGGAGAGCCGCAATAGGCAGAGCATGGTATGAGGTACAGCTTTGAGGGAGGGTAAAACCCAGTGGTAAACCAACTCAGGGAGAGCATGGGGGTACAGCAGAACAAACCACTTAACAAGAAATCAATAGAACAAATTCGAACTGCAACAGAACATGATCTCTCTGGTTCCATAAGCTATTTGTTTAAATCAGCAAGAGGAGACTCCTGACCTGTTCCTAGGCTACTGCTAAGGCTCACAGCCAAAGGTCCGGATCATAGCTCTTGTGGATCTTGTGTTTCTAAGTCTTTGATGGCAGGTATCTAGTGAACATACCTCACCCAAGCCCCTCTCATTCTCCTAACAGCCTCTCTGACACCCCTTCTGGAGGCTGCCATAAAGCCCAGAACTCCATGGTGTTCTGCTCATGGGGCAAACTGATGTCAAAGGAAGGCAAATGGCGTTTCTGATGCAGGATTCAGAGGTCATCCAGCAAGCAGTCTCAGAGCAGCCTTTCAGGTCTTTCCATGAGAACTGTGGAAGATAAACAGACCCCTTTGAATTACAGCTGAAATTAGAACACCCTCTGATGACCTTCCTTTCTTTCTTTCTTTCTTTAGGAGAAGGAATCCCTGTCTGAAACACAAATAACTCCTTCTGCTCAGTGGTGCTGAACATCCCACAGACCCATTGAAAGGTTTTTTATAGTATCCTTCAAAGAATACACTCAAGGGTGTACATCCATTGCTGCAAACAAATTTCTCATTTCATGCAGTAATGCTGCAGTAGAAAGCTGATGGCTCCTGGGGGCACAGGAAGGGGGAGGGACGGTGACTGAAGAGCAGCTGTGTTAGATATTATCAATGGACAAGAAATGGCAGCTGTTTTTCTGGAACTCCATGTTCCTAGTTCAAGTATTTTGGTCAGCTGTGTCATCACAGGACTCAGATAAAGCAAATATATTTGTCTAGGCTGATGCAAGATCCTGGGAAAGAGAAACCTGTTGAGACTATGGGCTGACAGACGTAAAGTTTCCCATGAGCGTGAAACATGAAGTTTCTGAGCTTAGTCGTTTTACATCTCAGTCATGGGTTTGGTCCCTGTATGAGCCATTCACTTATAAGCTGGAATTGATCCTTGTGGGTCCCTTCCTCCTCAGAATATTCTGTGATTCTGTGATCTCGCAGAGCTTTGTGGTGGAGGAACAATTGCTCCTCTCTTCCCACGTATCTTCTGCCAGTGAAGTGTTCCTGGACAGGCACCCCTAGGACTTGGAATATCAACTCCTCAGTTGCTGGGGATCGGAGAGTGTTTGGTGAAGGGCTGTGCATCTTCTAGACTCTGCATCTGAAACCTATATTCAGTGACAGGCTGCTGGCTCATGATGTTCCTGTGCAGAAGTCTTCAAAGTGGGGTGCAAGATGATGCACTGAGGTGTGAGGTGGAAGCATTAGAAGTGTAGTGTTACACATATCTAATTATTAGCTACTAAATGTACATATACTGGATGTATGTGTTTAAAAATACTTCCCTGATAGGGGTGTGTATTGAAGAAATTTTGGAGAACACTGTTCTAGTACTGTCAAAAATATTTCACATGGGGTTACTTACATTTTGCTATAACATCCAGTGTCCAACAGTGTCCAATTCTGCAGAGCCTTCATGTCCTCTCTGATTTCTTCACTGTCTTTCAGCCATTCTGTTTTTTGTTAAGTTTTGGGGGGGGGGGGGGGTTGAAGAAGGAAAGTTATTACTTCTTTCAGAGTGCCTGGGGTCAGGAACTGGGAAGGAATTCTGGATGACTGTGGCCAGAGGCACTGAGGAAATAAAAAAGTAAGAAAATAGCATGGTACTAGGAAGAAGGGTAGAAAAATCCTAAGAACAGGGGTCCCACATCGAGCCAGATGTGGATATAAAGCCTCAGCCTTTGAGGTTGGAAACAGACTGTGTCCCAGTAATCTTCAGCAAATGGCTGGACCAGGAAGGAAGGGCCTTGAAAGGACATAGCAGAGGGGGACATCAGATTTGAAAGTATTTATTTGTGGCATTCACATTCCCTGAAAAATTCCTTTGCCCAGGATTTTTCTCCTAGGAGGCTGAGAGGCCTCAGAGAAAAGTAAAACAATTCTTATCTCATTTGCTTTTCCTGTGTTGTGCTCATGTGTGGAATGTGTTTGGAGATTGTATACCCAAAGGTGATTGCCTGATTGGATTCTGGTGTGAGTTGTTTTGACTCATTGGTCAGTTGGGGCCAAGCTGTGTCAGGACTCTGGAAAGAGTCATGAGTTTTCATTATTATCTTTTCAGCATTAAGTATCTTTGCTGTATTCTTTAGTATAGTGTAGTATAGTATTCTTTAATATAATATAGTATAATAAAGCAATAAATTAGCCTTCTGAGAACATGGAGTCAGATGCATCATTCCTGCCTTCGTCGGGGTTCCCTGCAAATACAATATTTATTTAATCTATCTCATCCAACACATGATCTTCAAGAGAGCAGAAGAGCTGAAGAACCTTCCCTGGAGGCTCTATGTAGCCCAAACCTATGCAAACTGGGCAATTTTAACATCTCTAAACCTAGAAGCTGACTCTTTGCTATGAAAATATGGGATGGAGAGTTTGGGAAACAAAAAAGAAGACAAGAAAGGACTGGGAAAAGTGTAAAGGTGGTGATGTGGAAAGTCAGATGGTCTGAAAAACTTGGGAAGAAGTTTAGAGGTGGCAGCCAGCAAGGCTGGCATGTTGAAATAGAATGGATGAGGAAAAGGATCTTTCACCAAATAAGCAGACAAGCTGCTTCCATTAGAAATAGAATTTGACTGGACTGTTTGGGGGTGAGAGCTGTAAAGAAAGGAGCAACATGGGTCTGACCGGGCAAGGGATGACAAGCCTGAGGAGGAAGTATTCCTCTAAGAATTGTCTGCAAAGAATTGGCCCTGGAGGACCTTCCTGTACTAGTATAGACTACTGAAAGGACTGGCCTGAGATGCCTTAAATCCCCTAAAATTACAGAGCCATCTGATGCTCACAGTCACCACTGTCTTGGATGCAATTCTAGTCCAGACTTTAGGCACTAAGCCTACATGTAGGTCGGATAATGGGTTTCCAGTGCCTTCCTTGCTTTCCAACAGGCATTTTTCTCTAACACTTGGGAGATGGAAGACCACCTTTGCCTGATGCTCTGTTTCATGACATTAGTTTCCAAATCCAGCACAAACCTCTGCTAAGCCAGTACTTACTGTTCCCAGTATATGTTAAACACTCTTCAGTAGGAATCTTTTCCTTTTTCCCTTGGTTCTCTTCCATGTGGGCAGCGTACCTCAGCCCTTTCCTCACTGTCATAACTCTGCTATGGTCTCTTTTACCCTTAGGGAGGAGATCTCACGGTTTTTCCCCAAGGCTCACTGTTAGGCTGAGGTGACAGAGGGGAAGCTACCACAGCTCCAGACCCCCTGGCCCAGCTGGCAGTAAGAATGAGAATGTCTCCCCAGTATTTATACCGAAAAATACCAAGCATACATACATCTATACACAGGTGAACACATGGATCAACACAGATGCACCCACAGAACAGCACCGATGGCCTCATCTTTTGTCCTTTTCTGGCTGGGGTTCACAGTGGGAAATCAGGGTTCTAGACAAGGGTTCAATAGTGGGAAGTATATGTATACACATGTACAGTGTGCAAGCTTTTCACATGTTTCTGTGCTGAGATACTGAGTCCAGTGTCTGTCACTGTATTCCAGTCACATGTGCCAGCCCTTGGACCTCTGAGTCCCCTAGAGCTGCAGTCCAGTTGCCATTATGTCCACACACGCACCTCTCACAGAGCTTCCTCTCCAAAAAATGCCTGTGACTCCCCTGCTTCCTCTTGTTGAGACCTCTCACTGTTCTTGCCATTAGAGACACACACCTGGAGCCCAGATTACCTCACTTACTTGCCAGGTAGTCTGGCTTCATGTTCACTGGTGATCACACACTCGCACACCCTCCCTCTCCCCAGCTGCCAGCACGGGGAACACATGGCCCCTCGAGCCTGTGGCCCTACTCCAGTGACTGCTGCTTAAGTTCACCTAGTCTGCTCTCTCCAGCTGCTGGTGCCTGTGGTCTGACTCCAGTTCCTAGCCCGCAGATGTCCAGACACAAAACACATGCACATAGAATAGACAGTTCCTCTCTCAGGTAAATACTTAGAAATGGAACTTAGGAAGACAGGGCTTAGGAAGACTGAGCTGAGCCAGTACAAAGCATAGCCAGACAAGCATACTCACTAGCATCCTGTTTACCTGTGAATGGCCCATTTTATAACTGTATTCCTCCACTTTTCTGCATCCATTCTTCCCTGAGTACAGTAGTTCAGGGTCTTACTTGTGAAGATTGACCATACCTGCCTTTATCTTGGTACTTTTTTGTTCTCCCTTGTTTCATCTTTAATCTTAGAAGAAAACAGACTGAAAGAATTAGACATTTTGAACTGAAAAATGAAAGGGCTGTCAATTTAGCTAATCTACAAAAGGCAGTAGCATATTAAGCAATTCCCGAGAGACACACTAGAGGTCCTGAGTTACATCTTCCAGTTGCTTCCTTCCTTTGAAGAGTCTGCAATCATCTTTTGTTTCCTGAGACAGAAAAGCTCATCTGAATAGAAATCTTCATCCTGGAATTAGTAATAAATTCTAACATAAGTGATTAAAGAAGAAGGTGTAGCCCAAGTGCATTGAAATGTTTTTTTCCTTGTCTCAGAGTTCTTACACAGAACAATCTTAGAATTACTTCCCACAGCCTCCACAATCTGTTTAATTTCCCATCAAGTCTCTGAAACAGTTTCTCCCTCCAGGATTTAAGATCTGATTACTACTGGGAAAAAAGGCTTTTAACAGGTTTGGCATGACAGACAATAATCAAACTAAAAATCCTGCACTGTCTTCATGCAAAAGACATGCATTTTTGGGACATTGATCAAAGCAGCAATGTCCTATGGAACTGTCTCAGCAGGCTCCATGGAAGTGTCTAAAAGTGTCCCATCCTAGCAGTAAGGTAAAAGGGCAAAATATCAATAAAATAAAATGAAGAACAAGTAAAATCAAAATAAACCTTCCATAAAAAGAAGAAAAGCTTGTGAGGAGTAAAAGCTAAAAATATGCATCAAAGAATAATCAGTATTGAAACATAAAAGGATATGGAATTATAATAAATTTGTTCAAATTTATTTGCTAACTGATGTATTGACTTTAAAAACAGCATAAAAATTCAAAGAAAAATATAAAAGTTATGGAAGGTAATTAAAAAACCAAAAAGGTCCGTATCATCTGCAATTCTTTGACAAGTCACTGAAACTGTAATATCTCCAGCACAGGTTTCAACCTCATGGCAGCACAGGTATGGAATAATTTCTCCTGAGAAAACCCAAGAACTGGCCAAACCCCTATTTCTTAGATGCAAAGTATTCCCGACACTAGAGATCACACAAAACTTTTATACATCATATAAAATGCATTTTTATTCCCGATAGGGAAGAAGCTATAACTACTCAGGCAATTTCTGTTAACTCCCTTAAAAAGAAGGATTTAAAAAGTGACACAGGGAACATTTGCTACCAAATTTTTGAGATTTCCATTGCTCTGAATCCTGGAGGATTCAGGAACTAGGCCTCAGGCTCTAAGAAATACAATATTGCCAGGCTCATAGAAAGAACATGCCTTTTATATAAATGTCTAGAGGCCATGGGAAGATATAAATCTCTCTAGAGCATGAGGCAATATGGGAGAGGGGATAACAACAAAATATGAAGAAAAAGAGAAAACCGCAGAATATCCCAGAGTTTTTTAAAGGCGCAATATCAGGATTACTGAAGGTCATTGGAATTAATTATGTGTATTTCATTAAAAGTGGTAGGGAGAAAAGAAGCAGTTGCAATAATAATTTTGAATCTTATATATTCAGAAAAGAATGGAGAGTGGCGTAGGTTCTATATATAGAACTGTATATAACAGAATAGAATATATTACATATATAGAATAGGCTAACTAGGATGTATCTGGCAGGCTAGAAACAAACAGAGTGTTCACGAGGTTTATGCTTAACTATGGTTTTTGTTTTGAGAAAAAAATGGCTGGCAGAGATGTCTTGATTTCTGTAAAAGTGAATTAGAGCTCCCAGGAAGATTAACCAGCAGGGAATATGCATGCCTGTCTGGAAAACAGAAGAAACTAAGATATGAATAAATACAATTTTTGTGCCTTTGCTATCTTGATCCATCATCTTTGCTTCTGACTAACAAGATCCGAGTTGTGAAATACTGTGCTCCAGATATAAAGAACAACTCTTCAGAATGAAACAGTACAGGTGTACTTCTGCTGGAAATACTTCTGCAAAGATGGCCCAAGTTTTAGCCACTGATATAAATGGGTCCAAAAAATCCCTCATGAATCCACTGATGCTAGGTTTCTGTCTGGCCTCCAACACCCAGCCCCTCTCAATCATGGAATGACAGCTCAGCATTCAGCCAGCAATATACTGTCTGAGAGAAATTCCACACTTGTGTCAGCAGCTCAGCTGCTGACAAGCTAAAGCAGACCACGCAGCCACATGAAGATTTAGTTTTGCTTTTACTGGCTCACCAAAGAAAGTATCCCAGCTGGACAGTCCCTTCTCTCTTCCCTGCCCAGACTTGACAGACAAATCAGGGCAAGGGGAGGGGCGTGAGTCTCTTAACTCTTGTCTAACAGTGAGCAGGAGCACACTGTTCTGGGAGAGCTGGAGGGCCATGCTGGCTGTTGTGCTTGCTCTTTTACCTGGTGAGAGACAACAGATCCATCTGCAGCAGGGCTCTCATCCAGCCATGCAGGGCTACTGTTAGGTAGAGGATCCCTTTGGTCATCATCTGTACTCCTACTCCTCATTCTCCCTTGTTATCTCTTATTAATGCAGGTGTTGGGGTTACACTCTCCATTGCTCAGTGGCCTGAAAAAATGCTTCTGAGACCTGGAAGCTCTTTGACCATCTCCTGCTACCAGAGCTACAGTAACCTTGCCTATATGTTCTGGTACCAGCAGCCTCCAAGAAATGGTTTGAAGTTAATAGTTAGCAGTACTTCTTGGAGGTATCACTCTTATGAGGATGGTTACTCTGAGGCCAAGTTTGAAGTAACCAGACAGAATACTGATTACTCTCTGATGACAATCAAGAATGTGACAGCCCACGATGCAGCCATGTATTTCTGTGCTGCGAGCGGTCACACGGTGTAGCAACGGGGTTGAACACCAAGATAAAATCCCCACCTTCTCTGAGTGAGAGATGGAGTCTTTGAAAAATGTGAGACAGTCAAGAGAGGGGAAGAGGAAGAGCAGAAAGAAGACTTCACAGAGGTTGGGGCAATAGACCCAGAATGTTTTGAATTGGAGAGCAACAGAGCAGTGCAGCAGCCTCTGTCTTTGAAGGCAAAGACCTTCAGAAATACAAACCCATAGATCAGCATAGAGAACTGAGGCACGGCTGGTATGGGTAGATAAGGCAGCAGATATTTTTGGCGATTAGTACTCCAGATGCACAGTCATGTCCCAGGGCACTAGTTCCCCACAGATACTCCCACAGCACCAGTAAAAGAATACAGAGCTGCCAGAGAATTCAAAGTTCTTCCCCATAGTCATGACCTACACAGAACTGAGGTGCCCAATGAGAAACTGATTGGTGTGTGAGAAGAGCTCATCCCCTGATTATGGACTTAGGAGGATGGGGCCAGCAACAGCGGAGGAAAACATACCCAGGGGACCAGGCATACCTGCCCATTGTGGAAGGAACAGTCCCTTGGCATCTTTACAAGCAACAGTGTGCACTGCAGCATTTTATTCACCTGCTTCACACACTACTTAATTGCAGGATCCCTTTCTTCCCTGCCACAGGAATGCATACAGCTCTGAGTTGGAGCCAGGCATCCCTTCAGGGCAAAACTTCATAGGCAGAGAAAAGAAACCACAAAGAGCTGCTGTTACTTGTGAGAAACAGCTGAAGGCAGAAATTTCCTCCCATTGTGCCTCTGTCTCCATTGCTTGCAGAGCTGAACTTTTGATGAACTAATTGCTCTTCTGTGATAGACCTGGAAAGCTGAGGGTAGGGTATTATCAGGGTTCCCTCACCTGTCATTGCCTGTCCATGCTCCTGCTTTTATTGCACAACCTAGGACTTACCTTTGCTCCAAAGGAAGGTAAACAGCCCATTAGAGAGCAAAAGGTGTTTGTAGGAAAGTGTGGCTATACCCTGTGTATTTTGGATTCTGTTTTTATGCTGTGGCCCTGACAGTTTGCATACCTACCACAGAGCATGAACCAATTGATTGTTCCGTGTGTTCATGTGGAGGGCATGGCATATGAAGCACTTGGCTATCACAGGTAGCAAATGTGCTGCTCCATGATGTGGCAAAGCTGGATATGGATATGCTGAAGTGACACACGCTGTGTGATCACAGCAAGAAAAGGAGTGGGAGGTGGTAAGAATAGCTGGTAAGAGCAAGGAGCAGGAATCAGCTGGGAGCAGGTCCTGTAAAAGATCCTCACGCTCCACATCACCAGCATTGCTGGAAGACTCCTGCAGTGCCAAGATGGATCACTCAGTTTCATGGCAGCATCCAAGTCTCCTGATAAACCACACTACATAAACCTACCTGTGCTCTGAAAGAAAGTAAACTGTTCTGGGCTAGGGAAATCCAGATGTGTGACACCATTGGAGCCAATATTCTCCTGACTTCAAGGACTGCTCACCACCAAATGTAACACACCACTCCTTGCTCTCAAGGAATGCTCCTCTGCTCCTCAGAACACCGTCAGGTCCATGATCTCCTCCCTGTTCATGTCAGGCTACAGACAAACAGCAGGGAAGCACTGAGAAAGTGTTGTTTCTCACATAGCAGAGACATACTGAGTTCCTTTTTTCTTCAGCCTCTGATCTTTTTGAAGAGATAATCTTTGTAAAATATGTTCACGCTGATGCTGTCTGGAATTATTGAATTATTACTGCTGATCCAAATTCCCTGTGAAAGTTTCAGGAAAACTAGTTCATGGTGGAATTATGAAGAAATATAAACATTTTGATGAAGGCTTTGGGGTGATTTTTTGTTTTGGTTTGGGTTTTTTTGTTGGGTTTTTGGGGTTTTTTCCAGGTTTTTTTTGTTTTTTGGGGGTTTTTTGGGTTTTTTTTTTGTTTTTTTGGTTTTTTTGGGGTTTTTTTGTTTGGTTTTTAGTTGGTTGGTTGGTTGGTTGGTTTGGTTTTTTTTAATTCTGTTTTAGTAAGTTACCCATTCCTGAAAAGCATGTTACAGTCCTAGGTCAGACCTTTTTTATAAGCACTGCAAACCACATTTTCAGCTCTGGTAATACAACAGAGGAAGGATCCTTTTTACTTCTCACCTCCACAGCACTTTTAGTTTTGAGTGGCAAAGGCAATTTTTAGGCCTTGTGATAACAAACTTATCAGTCACCTTCAATATACAGCAGTTTAATGAAATGGCTCTTGAGTGCTCACAGCTGTGCAATTTTCAAGTGGCAATAGCAAACCACAGAGACCTCTAGGTTCATTGCCATTGTGAATTCTGTGATTACAGTTCCCTCTTCCAGCACTAAGGGACATTTTTCTCCCATGCAGTACTACTTTGGCCAGCCTGAATTGCATCTGCACAAAAAGCCACTATTCTAAGTTTCCCATGAAACAGCTACTCTCCTTGTCTCATTGCTTGTCCTCAGATTTGTTTGGATCATTAACCAGATTCCTCCTTCAACTGTCTTATCTTTTCAGTACACAAATAGGTCCTTAAAAAGAAAAATGGAGAAAAAGAGAAAAAAAAAGAGAAAGAACCCAAGAAGTATCCCGATTGTTTGCAAGATGCAATATCAGGATTACTGAAGGTCATTAGAATTAAATGTATTTCTTTAAAAGTACTAGGGAAAAAAAGAAGCAGTTGCAATAATAATTTTGAATCTTATATATTCAGAAAAGAATGGGGAGTGGCGTAGGTTCTATATATAGAGTTGTATAGAATAGAACAGAATATATTACATATATAGAATAGGCTAACTAGGATGTATCTGGCAGGCTAGAAACAAACAGAGTGTTCACGAGGTTTATGCTTAACTACGGTTTTTGTTTTGAGAAAAAAATGGCTGGCGGAGATGTCTTGATTTCTGTAAAAGTGAATTAGAGCTCCCAGGAAGATTAACCAGCAGGGAATATGCATGCCTATCTGGAAAAAAGAAGAAACTAAGATATGATTAAATGCAATTTTTGTGCCTTTGCTATCTTGATCCATCATCTTTGCTTCTGACTAACAAGATCCGAGTTGTGAAATACTGTGCTCCAGATATAAAGAACAACTCTTCAGAATGAAACAGTACAGGTGTACTTCTGCTGGAAATACTTCTGCAAAGATGGCCCAAGTTATAGCCACTGATATAAATGGGTCCAAAAAATCCCTCATGAATCCACTGATGCTAGGTTTCTGTCTGGCCTCCAACACCCAGCCCCTCTCAATCATGGAATGACAGCTCAGCATTCAGCAGCAATATACTGGTCTGAGAGAAATTCCACATTTGTGTCAGCAGCTCAGCTGCTGACAAGCTAAAGCAGACCACGCAGCCACATGAAGATTTAGTTTTGCTTTTACTGGCTCACCAAAGAAAGTATCCCAGCTGGACAGTCCCTTCTCTCTTCCCTGCCCAGACTTGACAGACAAATCAGGGCAAGGGGAGGGGCGTGAGTCTCTTAACTCTTGTCTAACAGTGAGCAGGAGCACACTGTTCGGGGAGAGCCGGAGGGCCATGCTGGCTGTTGTGCTTGCTCTTTTACCTGGTGAGAGACAACAGATCCATCTGCAGCAGGGCTCTCATCCAGCCATGCAGGGCTACTGTTAGGTAGAGGATCCCTTTGGTCATCATCTGTACTCCTACTCCTCACTCTCTCTTGTTATCTCTTGTTAATGCAGATGTTGGGATTGGAGCCTACGTTGGTCAGTGGCCTGAAAAAATCCTTCTGAGACCTGGAAGCTCTTTGACCATCTCCTGCTACCAGAATTACAGTAACCTTGCCTATATGTTCTGGTACCAGCAGCCTCCAAGAAATGGTTTGAAGTTAATAGTTAGCAGTAGTACATGGAGTCATAACTCTTATGAGGATGGTTACTCTGAGGCCAAGTTTGAAGTAACCAGACAGAATACTGATTACTCTCTGATGACAATCAAGAATGTGGCAGCCCACGATGCAACCATGTATTTCTGTGCTGCGAACGATCACACGGTGTAGCAATGGGGTTGAACACCAAGATAAAATGCCCACCTTCTCTGAGTGAGAGATGGAGTCTTTGAAAAATGTGAGACAGTCAGGAGAGGGGAAGAGGAAGAGCAGAAAGAAGACTTCACAGAGGTTGGGGCAATAGACTCAGAATGTTTTGAATTGGAGAGCAACAGAGCAGTGCAGCAGCCTCTGTCTTCGAAGCCAAATTATTAATCAGATCCCTCCTTCCACCATCATATCTTTTCAGTGCACAGATATGCCCTGAAGAAGAGCTGTTGCTTAACTTTATGGAGTTGTGGTCAAAAGCATTGGATATTTATGAAAAGCATGCTAGTGTCTCTAAAACAAGTCTGTAAAGCTCAGGGAGTCTCTGTAGAGAGGCCTGCTTCTTTGCACCTGCTTCTTCCATAAACTCCAAAGAATGGAGGATAGGTATGACTGATGCAGTCTCTAGTTTCCTGTAAAATTCTCCCACCAAAATAATATAATTGTTAGAAAATATATCCCTAAATGTTTATTCTTTACACATTGTTGTTTTTCCTTGTCTGAAATCTTAGGCAGCATAGCCTCCAAAGCTCAAAAAGCCTCCTATGGAAGACTTGGAAATAAAAATCAAGGATCTCCCTCCCCTTTGTTCTGTCACTCACATTTATTTGAATTCATGGCCTGCAAGTCCTTTCCTTTTAACAGGTTACAAAGGAGCATTAAGGTGCAACAAGACTGGTCTCTGCTGGCATGTCTTGGAAATTGCCTTTTGAACATGACCTGAGAAGTTGCTAGCACCACATACTCCTTCAAAACTAATAGAGAGATGACTTCCTTCTTTTTAAATGAAAGACACCTCATGGAAGAGAGTCTGTAAGTGACAGTAAGTACACTAATGGAGCTCTAGACTGGAGATGCAGACAGAATAGTCTTAAATGAGTTTTAGTCCAATGTGTTAAGTCCCTGAATTAATAGTGTTAAGGTCACAGATATAATAAGACCAAGGCAGGAAAATAATATTCCACTATTGGTTTTATTATTTAGACAGTGACAGCCAAAAAAAAAATCCTAAATGTATTTTTTTGAAGAATTCAATATATACAAACAAAAGTTCTGTATAAACAGACATAATTAGTGACTAAGTACTCCGTTCACTGTTGTGGAAGAGAGACCAACCCAGAAGCATGCTGAGATGACCAGCCCGATACCTCATGTTCTGTAGTCCTCTCTCCTGGCCCTACATGTTACATACTAGTCTATGTTTCTCATTCCCTTCTCTAGGACACTAACACCTCTTCCCAGCTAAACAGGCTGTATCATAAATTAGGGGTTCTTCTCTGATATCTGAAAATAATAGAAAAAAAAATTTTATAGTGATTTTCCTAGTAGAATGACCTTATTTTGAGGGATTTTCTCCTGTGCTTTACAGTCTATTTTTCATATCCACACAGACTCAAAGGAAGCCATTAAAGAGCAATATGAAAAACAGGTTTACTACAGATACTTGGTCAGGTTACTAACTATGTGTTGAAACTTTGTGAGACAAGACCGTGTCCCTTACATATAAAGGAGGGAGATAAATGTTACCTCTCCCCATCAGTTCCCATCTCTTCAGACAGTCTGCAAAATGAAGGCTTGCTCTTACTCCTAGATGAAGCCTTTTCATAGGCAGAGTCACAAGCCCTGGCAGGATGCTCTCAAGCAACACCAAGCTACAGAGACAAACACCAGCCTGTAGTAGCAAATTACTCTCATTGCAAGCCTAAAATTGCAAACTGTGAGCTGGAGGTTTGCTTCTCATCCTGGGGGCAGAAGAGAGAAAGAGTAGAAAGGAAAGCAGCATGAACACGGCCATGACACTACCAAGTGAAAAATTACTGCATTTAAAGCCAACCAATAAAAGAATAAAAAGTATTACATTTTTGAGTATAAGAACAAAATCATGAGATTATAAATTCAGCGATAATGAATACACTGGGAGGTGATTGGACTATCATATAGAAACAGCAATGGCAAAGGAAGGATGTGGTCTGTGGTTGTGTCATGGTTTAGCCCCAGCCAGGATCAAGCCCCACACAGCTGCTTGCTCACTCCCCACCAGCAGGACAGGGGAGAGAATTGGACAAGCACAAGTGAAACACTCATGGCTTGAGATAAAGACAGTTTAAGAGGTAAAGCAAAAACTGTGCACACGAGCAAATGACAACAAGGAATTCATTCCCCTCTTCCCATGGGCAGGCAGGTGTTCAGCCATTCCTAGGAAAGCAGGGCCCCATCACACATAACAGTGCTTGGGAAGACAAACACCATCTCTCCAAATATCTCTCTCTTCCTTCTTCTTCCCACTACTTGCCTCTTTCACATAGTGAATGTGTCACCATGGGATATGGAATATCCCTTGGATCAGTTGGGATCAGCTCTCCCTGCTGTCCCTTCGCCCAAGTTCCCATGCACCACCAGCCTCCTTGCTAGCATGGGGCTATGAGAAGCAGAAAAGTCCTTGAATGCTGTGTAAGCACTTTAGCAAAAACAAAAACATTTGTCTCTTGTCAACAGTATTGGCAGAACAAGCCCAAAGCACAACCTCACTGTAGCTACTATGAAGGAAATTAACTGTACAGCCGTCCAAACCAGCATAAGTAATCATGGCAATCATTCCTGGCTGACAAAATGAGGGGGTGGAGTCATGGGTGGGATTGTTTTTGTAGGAGACTGTATCATTGTGGGGACAGGGGGATCCACGATGATACATTCCCCAGGAAGCCTTTACAAAAACCCATGGGTGCATGAGCCTTGTGGCAGAGCGTGTGAAGGCAGCTGCAGAGAATCCTGCAGCAGAGCAGGCGTGTTCTGCCTTGGTTCCTCTTAACAGACCTTCTATGCTGGGACTTACTTTCACCATCTGAGAACTGAGCCTGCCCTCCACGGCATGCAAGCTAGGAAATTCTGATAAATCGAAATTCATTTTCACCAATCCAAACTGTGACTGCAGATGCACCTAAAGCCTACCAACTGTGCAAAGATGGAATTCTTTTTTTTTCTGAAGCACCAATGTTTGCAATAGATGACAAAATGGTTCTTTCTTTAAGTGATACAAGTGTTAGAGAAAGAATTCTGACTTGTTGCAGGTATCTCTCAGAGGCACTACATAAAATGTGTTGGGCTTTTCTCTCTTAAATAATCCTCCAATATCTGCTGACTGCCTCATGCCTGTGAGAGCAAAGGTTGCCTGTAATCCCTATCCCCACTGTCTCACTGCAGTTCTTCCTAGTGGCTATGAAGGGTTTGTCTGGGACCAGTCAACAGATTCTTCTGGGCTCTCCTTGTGTGGATTATTTTAACCTATCAGAAAACTGAAGGGGATCCTGAAAGACTATTCAAGACAGCTGGCCTGCCATGGAAGGGGAAACAAAGGGATTTGTTCTAGTTTGCTGCCAAAGGTGAACCAGCTCAAATAAAGAATGGGTTATGTTTGGGATTCCAAGAACAGTAACGATTTCTAAAGCTTGAGCCTATAGAAAGGCAACTGCAGTGCGTCCCTTCTCTTAGCTTATGATACATCACTTTGTCACTGTGAGCAGTGCTGACATGCGTTTTGGCAGTGGCACAAAACTTACAGTAATAGGTAAGAAATGTTTGTTTCCTCTTTTAATTCGCTTCAAATGCCATGTCTTCTCTTTAGAGAACATCATCATTAACCTCCCTAACATTATTAAACCTTTGCTTATAGTAAGGCAGCTGCAGTGCATCCCTTCTCTTAGCTTATGATATATCACTTTGTCACTGTGTACACCTCTGGGTTCTCTTTCGGCAGTGGCACAAAACTTACAGTAATAGGTAAGAAATTTTTGTTTCCTCTTTTAATTTGCTTCAAATGCCATGTCTTCTCTTTAGAGAATTCCATTATTATCCTCCCTAACATTATTAAACTGGTGTGTGTTAGTAACCCTGTCTACTTCACAGAACAGAATAAGTTGGGTCCTCTGGGTAGGGACATACCTTTCATTTTGGAGAACGGAATGAATGTGTTTTCAGTAAAGAAAAAGCTGTCCCTAGAAAGAATGAGCATAAGGAATGGGACAAATAATGTGTGCATGACATTAAAAAAAGTTGTCCTAATGAATCAACACATACAAAAAATTCCCCAAAAGTATAGCTACTCTCTATAACGCTGGTTCTGCTGGGGCTACAGATGATTAAGGACAAGTCAGTGAAAAGCTGTCTATCTCTCTGGAAAGAACTGACTTAGAGTTACACTTTGAACGGGTCTAGGAAACAAAATCAAGCTGATACAAGCTTAAATTACCTTGGATCTTCCCAGGGTGAATTAAAGAATGTATTGTCTCAGATAACTAGGAAAAACTTGTGTGCTAGCATTTTTGGTTGATAAAACAGAAGGCAAAAATAAATGCTTAACTTTATAATAAGCGATCCTAAAATCTTACTGCAGATTTTTAAGTCCTTGTTGTTATGGAAAGTAGCTCTCCACAGCACAGCCAGTTTCTTTCCACTATACAGGCTAGCCAGGATGGTGATAAAAATATCATTAAGGACAACGGTCTTACTATTTCAGAATACATGATAAACAGCCACTGAACACCACAGAAGAAGAATATATGATTCACTTCAAGGGGAAGGAGCTCTCAGAGAATGTTTCTTTCTGAGCCACATTTATGGATTTGGATTGTCCAAATCTGGGGAAAAGTAGGCTGATGCTCAGATGCTGAGAAATTATGGAAGAATTGATGCCTCAGATATTTGTGCCACATTGTGCCACTACAGAATAAATTGATAACAAACAGTGAAATTCAATCTCCATAGGAAAAAACGATCAGCACATTTTTTGAAGTCCAAAGTTTATCTGAGATGCCTGAGCTGGTAAAAATGAATATGCTGACCCCTCATTGACCATAGGCATTTCTGCAGCAAATGTGAATAATCATCACCAAGGGAGGACAGAGAATAAAAGCAGAGACATCCTTTCAAGGAAAGCCTTCCAGAGAAAGGGAAAGGGAAATGGAAATGGAAATGGAAATGGAAAGGGGGCACGTTTAGGAACCTCTATGAAGGGCAGAGTGGACAGAGACACTGTGCTATGTATTAGAAATTATTTTGTATGTTTAAAAAAGGCATTTATTTTATCAGTGAAAAATACTCAAAATATTGAACAAAATTTGAAGGAAATGTGTCTATTTAGCTGACAAAAAGAAATTACTCAGTCTGCATATGGGAAATATTTTTTAATGTTCTGAAACCTAGATAAAGAGCTAAATGTCCTCTAAAGAAGTGGTGGAACCTCCAACAACTGATTCACCTATGCCTAAAGCAAAAGGGCTCTGGGCAGGGTATTTCTGATCTTGATCACAGCTGTTTAGACACACAGATTTTGGTGGCATTCCCTTACAGACCTGTTTTTTTAGGGGACCTGAGTACTTAGTGTTGCTTCTTTTGCTGATACCACATGAGGCGAGGGTTAGTCCACAGTCTTGGCTCAGAGGTGTGGGAGTAGAGGAGAGGTTTTTCTGCAGCTGCAAAATGGTGTGAATAATGAGCGGTTGTCCTTTGGCAGAGGGACAAAACTTACGGTTATAGGTAAGTAAGAAGGCAGATCTCTTTGATCTATGTGGTACTGGTTAGGGGACAAGAACATTCTTAATTAAAGGTTTAATATTGATAATTTTTCATGCAGCCATGAGAACAAAATTAATGCTTTATAGGTTGCTTATTAAAATGAGATGTGCTATTATGAAACTGTAGAATTTGAAAGCAAAGATTTTGAGATCTCTGTGTCTGCAGCCATTGTCTTTCAGCTCTTGGAAATTCAGGAACGGAGAAAGGAATAAATAATTTTGTTTCCTCTCATTCTCCTGGGAAATATTATAGAGGTTGGGCATGAAAACAACCAGTATAGCAGACTAGACACAATGGGCTGGTGATCAGGCACTTCTTCCAGTTCTGACTTTTACCAATCTCCTTTTTCCATTTCTAACCTGCTCATTTTCTTTTTCTTCCCAGCCGTTTTATCATTCTTTCTGTCTCCATTTTTACCTGCCTTCTTTTTTTTAATGGGGCAATGTTATTTTCTGGGTTTTAATCTT